>NC_142930.1:87839639-87944639 GCF_046866305.1 Octopus bimaculoides | reverse complement strand
GAAGTGTCATCTTTGGCTTATCATCTTGCATGCATTGATGAAAGATAAGGGTGAGAAGAAATTAATTTGTTTTTGAAACAAATTCTTAATCCATATGTTATTTAAAACATTTAGAGATAAATTTCTATAATTTTGGTAAAAGTTAGATCTAAAAAACACTATTTTTTAAACAATGCAATACTTTTTTAAGCCTTTCTGGCTAAAATGTCAAATAAATTGAAAACCCTAACTGTTTCTGAGTACAACTATAATATTTAGTAACTTTGCATCTATTCAACATTTTCTTACAATGTATAACAGATAGCTTTGATATCATTCTAAATAAAGAATTTGTGTCTTCTTCAGCAGAAACTGTGTGTGAATGCATGTTATTTTTCATTCATATCATTCAGAAGAAATAGCTAGAGTATGATGGCATTTTCCTTTTAATTTAATGAAAAATAAAAGTGTCACGGTGCTTGAGCACCAGAGAATTTATTAGTTATTAGTCTTTGGAGAGCCTTGCCTTTAATGATAAATCCATCTCATTGGAATATTTTTACCAAACGTGGATAAAATATAGTTGATATACAACTTTTAACTAATAGGTTGCAACATTTTTGCCATTTATATCTGCCAAGAGGAAGGATAATTGGCCCTTTAAAAATCGATATTTTTAAAATGATGTATTTCCTATGGTTATATATTTCAAATATCTTTCTCCATATATTTATTATTACCAAAGTGCAAAATGCCTGTGGTGTTGTTCTGCTTCTCAAATAAACTAAAAACAGTTTCTTTTTTTTTAATTAGGAAATATTACTGCTTATTGTCAATAGGAGGAAACATGAAAATCAGTAAAATTGCTGTTGCTGGCAAAGTCTAAAATTACTTGAATTTTTTAATTACTTCCATGATCTCTCTGAAGAATGTGTTTTCATTTACTGATTTCACAACACTAAAATGATAAGTGAGTGATGTTTCACTATGTAGATCTCTGTACTATATTCCTTGAATCTGTATTTCTTAGATTAATTATTAGTATTAATTCCATGTACCTACAGATGCAGAAGGAATTTTCCATACTTCCCCTGTAAAAAAAATTAAATTAAATTAAGTGAATCTAATGATAATGATGCTCTTTTTGTATCATACTTGAAGAGGAATGAAACTTCATTAGTTTTAGTGTAAAGCAAATACTTGAAAGTGAAATGAAAGAAATGTGTAGGTTACCTGATGCAAAGAAATAATTAAACAAAGGAAATATTAGAATATTTGGTGATAGGCATAGATTTTTTGAATATACATCAGTATATAAATATCTGGGTATATTGTCAATAAAGTCTAATACCTTTACCTTAAATAATCCTTTCTACTATAGGCACAAGGCCTGAAATTTGTGGGGAGGGGTTAAGTCAATTACATCGACCCATTACTCAACTGGTATTTAATTTATCAGCTCCAAAAGGATGAAAGACAAAGTCAACCTCGGCAGAATTTGAACTCAAAACGTAGCTGTAGACAAAATACCACTAAGCATTTCGTCCAGCATGCTAACCATTCTGCCAGCTCACCACCTTCAATACCTTAAATAATGTTTCAAAGCCATTAATGCAGGAGTTCTCAACCATTTTTTTTTTTAACTATGGACCCCTTTGATTACTATTTTATTCTGGTGGACCTTCATAGGCATTCAATGTTTAAAAACTACTGTTTTGGTTTTTGAACATTAACTTGAGTAGGTTGAACTTTGTGAAGTGTCAGAAAAAGAAACCTAGCTGTTTCTTGCAATACATACCAATACATACAACAGAAGCAAAATTTTTTCAGGGGCCCTTGAAGCACTATTGTGGTTCCCCAGTTTACTATTTTGTTGCATGAACCCTGCAAAAATTGTATTTGGGCCCTCAGGGGCCATATGGACCCTGGTTGAGAATTACTGCACTAATGTTACTGAATTAATATACTAAGAACTGAAGCAACTCATCAGTTGACCTGTAAATCTTTGTTATACTAGTTGCCATTTTAACATATTCTTTTTATGCTAGCATAAGTTGAACAAGGTTTGTTATACACTTTTTTCCAAGACTCTGAGATTTTCTCTCTCTGTTAAAAACAAGGAGCCTTCATCCTCTTAATTTCATATATCATTGTCAAAGTCTGCAAGCATTCCCCTGTAGACATTCTGATGTTTTCTGATATCATCATTGGAATCTACAGCTCCGATAAATGTGTTCAAAATTGTCTGGAATAAATAGAAATCATAAAAGCTGTTGCATGGAATACCCAGACATCTACCTACTATTCTGCTGAATATACACCCGCACATGTATCTTAATTGTTAACTCCTTGCCAAAGAACTTGTATTTACACTCTATACCCATGTGTTTGGCTGGAGCCTATTTCTATCTTGTGTGCAGTACACATTCACTTTCTTCTGATATCAGACATCTCTATGAATTCATCACATCTTTCACTCTGCTGGCATTAAATGCCAAGTTTAAAATCAAAGACTAAAATCAAAAGTAACAACAACTACTACTACTACTACTACTACTACTACTACTACTACTAATAATAATAATAATAATAATAATAATAATAATAATAATAATAATAATAATAATCCTTTCTACTAAAGGCACAAGGCCTGAAATTTTGTGGGAAAAGACCAGTCGATTAGATTAACCCCAGTGTTTCACTGGTGCTTAATTTATTGACTCTGAAAGGATGAAAGGCAAAGTCAACCTCAGCAGAATTTAAAAGATGGATGAAATGCCACTAAACATTTTGCCTGGCATGCTAACAATTCTGCCAGCTTGCCACCCAAATAATAATAATAATAGTAATAATGATAATAGTGGCACCTTGGGCAAGTGTCTTCTACTGTAGCCTCGGGCCGAACAAAGCCTTGTGAGTGGATTTGGTAGATGGAAACTGAAAGAAGCCCGTCACATATATGTATATATATATGTGTATGTGCATGTATATGTTTGTGTATCTGTGTTTGTCCCCCCAACATCACTTGACAACCGATGGTGGTTTGTTTGTGTCCCCACAACTTAGCGGTCCGGTAAAAGAGACTGATAGAATAAGTACTAGGCTTACAAAGAATAAACCCTGGGGTCGATTTGCTTGACTAAAGGCAGTGCTCCAGCATGGCCACAGTCAAATGACTGAAACAAGTAAAAGAGTATAATAATACTAATAATAAAAAGAAAGTTTAACTGATTGAGGTGGTAGGATTGCTTGATAGTGATCAAGGTCTGTTCATCTCTGACTCTACTACTATTAACAGCAGTATTCATTATAAGAGATGCTAGCCTTCTTATCACATTTACCTCTTACATCATAATGGTTGTACAGTAAAATTTGCATAAGCTGGATATTTACAACTGATGTCTTTCTTATTGTCAATTGCAGGGTTTCTATCTTATGTAACAGACATTACAGAGTCTGTTTTGCAGAACTGAAGATCTCCATTATATATCAGTTTTAATTAGAAATAACAAACCTCCTTGAGGATTTGCCTTCAATATAATATATGGTACCATTTTTTGGTGCATTTGGGTTACAACTTAGAATGACCATGAGTTCCCTTAATTTGTCCAGTTCCCTAGACAAATTGCTTTAAAGAAGCTAATAAAGATAGAGTCAAAATTAAGTGACCAGCTAGGTGGACAGGTCATATAATAAAGTAAAATCAAGATTGTATTTCAGGCTTGTTATTTGTCAGTTTAAATAAATTCTGACATGCTTTTAAAGAAGATAAAAACATGTTATTAAGACTATGACAAAATTAAAATTAAAACTAGAATTAACAATAATTTTCCTGGTAATAAATTGTTTTGCTTCAATAAAAAATTTGCCTTTTGTGAGACAGTAAAGAATTTATATAATGCTTAAATAAAATGGAAGAAAAATATATAAGTAGTATAGAAATATATATTCCAAGTTTCAAACCCAGCTGCTAATCATTTGCATGAGATATATTTGATCTAGTATTAATTATACATCTATTGTTGTTTGCATTAAGGTTTCATGGATCAGCTGGCATAATCTTTACTTTTATTGTAAGTAATTTAGACAAAAACAAATTACTTTTTTTTTTTACTTCAATATTTGGAAATACAAGAAATCATTATATCTTTTATTTTTTTATCTTTTTGATACTGAAGTACAGATTGTGGGATATAGATTTTAAAGTTTTATACACCTAATATTGACTAAAATATTAATGAATTGTTAGACTTATTGAAAACTTGAGAAACTTGATGAAAGCAATATGTGCCACTTTATTGAATTCTGATAACCTAAAGGTGACTTGTTAAATGATAATATTTTTTACATATATTTACTTATTTATTTGTAATTCCAAATGCCAGAAAATTCAATTCACACCCAATTTTTGATATACCATGAATGAAAATATTTATTCTTTAATTTGATGTAGAAAGTAACAAATGCTCGATTTATAAGATCTTTGGTCAAAAAAAAAAAGAGAAAAAAATCAAAAATGCAAAATACTTCAGTCAAATCTTTTTTAGTAACCAAATAAGTTGTCTGTTGAGTGCATGCATCAATATTTATACAACATAAGAAATTTTGAGAACAGGAGCTACTTGGCAGAATTGTTAGCATTCCTGACAAAATGTTTAATAGCATTTCGTCTGTCTGAGTTCAAATGTTGCTGAGGTCAACTTCACCTTTCAACTTTTTTAGGGTCGATAAAATAAGTACCAGTTAAGCACTGGAGTCGATATAATTGACTTTTCCCCTTTTCTCAAATTTCAGGTCTCGTGCTTATAGTAGAAAAGATTATTACTGTTATTTTGCATCAGTATAAAACCTTTCCTATTTTTATGTTGACTCTTTGGAAATATTTCCTGGAACATTGGATATTATGAAACTTCTTGTCAGTGATGTTTTGACTTGAGTATTTAAAGGAAAAAAAGATGAAGGAAAGAACTTTGTTTCTTACAAGAGAAGGATTAAGGAAAGATAAGCTAGTGGCTATCTTAGTCTGCAAAGATATATTAATGACAGAGATTTCTGAGCTAAAGAATGATGAGTAGTATTATTTGGTAAAATTGGAACAGATCATTGCTTAATCACAAGAAGTCCTTTGTCATCATTATCATTTAAGGTCCATTTTCCATGCTGGTTTGATCCTTATGGATACTATTAACTATGTAAACCCCAGTGAAGGTTTATCACCATGTAAATCCATCTTATTAGTAATCATACTCAATAGGTTAATGACATTGTTTAAGACTGTATTAAGGAAATCAGAAGCAAATTAAAGCTTGTATGATAGTTTTATAATTATTGCAATGTCAGGACAAGGAAACAAAAATACACACCCATACATACATACATACATACATGCATACATGCATACATACATACATACATACATGAGGTTCCACATTTCACTCATGAGATATTGTTCAATCCAATGACATGGTAAAAGATGCTGCCAAGGACTGAACTCAGAACTACATGGTTTTGAAGCAAATTTCTGAATCACATGGCCATGCCTTTGTTGGATAGATTTAAGTTAATTTAACTATCTGGTTCAATAATGGTCATCTATATCGACATGAAGCAATAAATTTGTAGAGATTAGATATAAAGTTCATTGAAATGTTCTTTGTACATCACTGGTATTTAATTTATTGATTCTAGAAAAAGATGGAAGTGAATACTGGAAGGATTTGAAATTAAAATCTAAAAGACAGTAACTAAATATACAACTTATATGCATTTATTCCAATTGTCTAATCATAATAATATACATGTTTGATCTTATTCTATATCAAAATATCTTCAGCAAGTTCTACTTGTCTCTCTTTTTGAGTGTCTACCTTAACTTGATGGCAACATAAGTTAATGTATCCTATTCGCACAAACAGCCACCTCTCTGACCTTGCCAACTACTGATCTGTTGTTCTTGTTTTGTTTATGGTAGCATTATTATGGTATTAAATTAAAAGAGTCTTTATCGTGATGGACAGAATGCTCTGTGACATTTGTTCAAGTTCTCTGTACACTGAGTTCAAATCCTGTCGTGGTTCACTTTGTTTTTCATCTCTTTAAGATTGATAAATAAATAAAGTAGCAATTACTGGTGTCAGTTAAATGAAGGGATAAATAAAGGAGTGTTTAGGCTGGACCTAACCCTTTCACTGCTATTCTATGGACATGACATCACAAGCAAGCATTACATTCACTTCCAAAACTCAATGGTGATGGTGACATAAACATTAACAATCTCCTTTTCCTTCATCTTCATATCAACAACAATTAGTAAAAACTAAACCCAGTGGTGGCATTTTCATCATTACACACGAGTTGTCTTTTCTTAAGGAATTTACTGCAAAGCATTCATCCATATCTAACAATGTTGACCATCAATGGATTTTACCTATCTTCAACTTTCAGATTAAAACTTTCCTGCCAGACTGTTCCTCACCAGAATTGAAACTGTGTTTTTGGTTACATTTTTACAACCAATACTGACACACTGGTATGTAGATCGTCAATCTTAAACATCAACTGCATGTATTTTCATAATGTGAAAGGGCTAACTATGAACTAAACTATAATCTAAAACAAATATTAACGTTCAGCCATTCAGCCTCGCCAATAAGTTTACAACACATAAAAATATACATTTCCATTAATAACATAAAGAAAGCACAATCAAAATTCATCTTAACTGTGAAAGTGTTGGTCTTTCTTCATAACTTTTTACTATTGGATCAATCTTATACATTTAGAATTATGGATTACAAGACCAATTGGATGCTATGATATCATAATTACTAAGAATGGTTCATTTATCTAAATTACAGTTATTTATAAAAATTCTTTAATAGTTATAATCAGATCTTTGGAAGTTTTTGTTATGGTGATGATCCCCAAACTATTTATAGATTCTAACAAAAGAGCAAATTGCTTTTAGAAACATTGAAATCATTGAATTCAAAGTCTGTTCAAAAAGAAACTAATCCATTAAAACAGTTCACCAGCCCCCAAACACAGCATGAGTGCACCTATGATATTGTGTAGGGATAAACTTAACTTTCATTCCAATAAAGGTGATGTCACAGTTGTTTAGGGAGTGTTGTATATGTTATATAGAAATAAAATAAGTAAAACCTGAAAAGTATTTCGTTTTTTCCTTAATGTTTCTTTAATTTCATTATTGTTTTACCTTCTTTTACTTATTTGTTTCTTGGATATATACCTATGTTACAATAAAGTAACATATTACTTATTCCAGACATAAAATATTTACTAGTGTATCTAAGATGATGTAAACAATAATAGTCTCCTCTTACAGCACTTTGAATTGCTTTCCTCTTCAATAAACTCCAATTCCATGAGCCAGACGCCCTGAAGATCCATGTCATACCAGTATTATCATAGTGATAAATGTTATATCAGAAAATATATTTATTTGTTAATTCTGTAAACTGTACATCACATACCAAATGGTATCTTCCATTTTGTAACTTGTCCTCAAAAATCCAGCAATTTGAATATAAATCTTTAAGGAAAATATTTTCTCAGTGAAATATAAAGTATTAATAAATGACTAATATATATTATGCATTGATTAAAATAGATTCCAGGCATATGCTTCACAAGTTTGTAACATTTTAATAAGTATATTAAATCTAAATGTAGAAAATATAAAAACATGTTTTAAGAAATATGACATTTACGGTATGAGGAAATCTTTTCATCTATTATAAAAATAAAAACATCATTAAAAGCAAATTTTATCCTAGCTTACATTTTTTGCAGATTTTTTTTTCTCTTTTAATATTCTTTGTATAACTTCAAACAGACTGCATAAAGGGATACCCTATTACTGTAGGATAACAAAGATATAAATTTAAGCCTTTTCACCCTCAGTTCAAATGACTCTGGGTCTTTGGAAAAAGAAGTATTGAAGCAGAAAATAGATTCAAGAAAGAAAAGATTGAAGGGATAACGAAAAAAAAAAAGAAGATATTTGAAAACATGGAGAAATGTCAGGTTGGCTGATTGATTAGCAATTTATCGCCAGTTTCAGAGGGAGCTGATTTCTTCTCTATTGGCAGTTAAGCTTTGATTTTCCTGACTTAGCTGCTGCCAATTTGTGTTTTAGAATTGAAGTGCTATAAAATCACTCAGTTGATTCAGTGACTTAAGCCTTACATCATTGACTTTATGTTGGCTTGTTAAGAAACAGCATGACAGAAGAGGAATCTGCTAGAAGCATATATATATACTGATTCATTAATACAATATACACAGTATCTGAATGAGTGAAAATAATATATTGAAGAAATTCTTTAAATATTTCAAATGATACCATTATGGCTTAAAATCTAAATTGATAGCTGGTGTGTATGTATGTGTGTGGAGGAAGCTATTTAGGTTTAGAATGAAAGGATCTTAAATGATGTATGTCTACATATTTTATTTCTGTTTTATTCCAGACAACAAGTACGTTAGATAAAATATGTTTTCCATTTAGAATTGAGATATAGAATTAACTTTTTTCTTTTCTTAATCAGAAAGGTAAGAACCAGTGTTGTGAAATTGCTAGATATACTAGAAATTCTCTGATAAATTAATTATATTAATGTTATTTGATAATGGTACATATTTTAAAATCTAGAAATTCTGAACCCAAAAGGGAAGTTATATAAATTCAATGTACAATATTGAAATTTTTACTTTAAAATTTAATAACTATGTCATTACTACATTCAGAAATAACTTCAATAAACTGTTATATTAGTTTGTTAAAAATTACAATACCGAAGCATCATATGAAGGAGTTTACTGACAGCAACACGAGTTGTTAAAAACAATCTCTTAAAGTTAGTTTAGCCAAGTGACATTTCATAATAAGCCTCTCAATCTGTTTTTTACATTAATCTATTTATAAAATATCTATTGTTTGTTAGTTGTGCTTTCATCATCACCATTATCGTTTAAAATCCGCTTTAAACGATGTTGATGATGAAAGCACAACTAACAAACAGAATAGATATTTTATAAATAGTTTAATGTAAAAAACAGATCAAGAGGTTTAACTATTATAAATGAATCCAGTTGCTCTAGGTTTTGAGAGTGTTATACTGTAAGGCATCACAAGAAACCATTTTCCTACGTTTATTATTAAAGCCTGTTAGGAAGATGGTACAGTCATGCTAACTAACATACTTAATGAAGTGAGCTACAAGAAAAAATTAATTAATTGAAATTATATCCACATTGATGAAGCAAATATCCCATTAGCTTAACGATTAACTCTGGTCAAGAAAGATAGCAAAGAAACTTCAGTTATAATTAAAGTTAATTAAAAATAGAATGCTATGGGAAGTGAGTCTGATCTTAGCTGTTGAGTGGGAACTTTAGACATGTTTTTCTTTTATTAAACCTTTTCATTGAAGCATAAAGCATACGACATTCTGCTGAATCGTTTGATTAAGTTTTTGTTAGTGTTTTTAAAGGTTTCCATACATTCCAATTAAAAATTTGTTTCAATTATTATATTTAGCCTCACTTTGTCCCCATTAATATTACTATCATCTTCATTCTCAATGTTCTTTAGTAATGTCTATTTTCCCATGCTATCATGGGTTGGATGTCTTCAAATCAGAATCTCTCTTTACCTTTCAATCCTTTTATCTAACATTTGAAACACAGCATTTTCAAGCCTTACCTGATTTGCTTTACCTGAATCTTCATTGATCTTCTAACTGAAATATTCCCTATTATTGACTCAGAGTTCTTTGTCACCCGCTCTTTCAATATATCATCCAGTCAATATCACATGGTAAACATTTTTATTAATGAATGCTGTTAAGGTACCAGGCTGGCAGAATCATTAGCACATCAGATGAAATACTTGCAGCATTTCTTTTGGCTTTTTACAATTTTAGTTCAAATACTGTTGAGGCCAACTTTACCTTCAGAGCCAATAAAATAAAATACCAGTCATGAACTGATGACAATGTAATTGACTACCCTCTCCCCAATTGAGGATCTTGTGCCAAAATTTCAAACAATTAATAAGTGTTGTTAATACTTAGTAATTTCTTCAATTCACTTCCACTTTTCTTGTATTCAGATGTACTTCCATGCAATGATGATTTGATGATAGATCCAGTTATCAACTCATGTCCTTCTAGCTGACCACATGCTTATTAGCCTAACAGAGATCTTCAAGTTGATCTTAAAGGCAAAACAGGATTGCTTGTAATCATCCAAGTTCTTTCCTTGCAACTGTTCCATAAAAACTACTGTTGTACCATTGTTTTCAAAAGTTGTTGAGTAGTTCTAGTAGTTCTCTTTAACCTTAACAGGCTGTATTCTTGGTATTCCTGGGGAATTTCATGTATTTCACTCTGATGAATTAATGATATAGCAGGAATGGGTAGACCCCTATTAGAACTAGGTCAAACTAAAAATAAATCAGCAATTTAGAATAAAGATTTGTTATGAGTGTAGTATAAATTTGTTTACTTAGAATTATTTTAAAGTTTGTTTTTTTTACCATTAAGTGAAATTTATTACAACCGAGCTGCAAAGAAAAGGCAAAGACCTAGGATGTTCACCACTATAGAAGTGCTGCAAGAATTAGAATATTCTGATGAGGATAAGTGAGAATTCAATCAAAAGTATACCAAAGACAACATAAGATCAGTTGATGACTGTGGAAGTTTTTAAATTGAAGACAAAAACAAGAGGTGATACTCACATTTTGCAAACTGAGAGTGTAAAAAATGTACCACAAAAATAGTGGAAGTGGGAACTGGCACACCAAATGCCATACTGGAATTAGACCAAAGACTTATCAGTTTTAATTAAGAACCTAAATTTCTCTATGCTTTTGTCATTTGTTTTTACTAAATCTGTGTCTGTTAATAAAATGTGCATTTTAAAAAGTACTAGCTGTGGAGTTCAAGTCCAGACATAGATTGGCTCGATTGGCAGGGTCAAGTTAGCCTAAGATTCAGAGGTAGCCAACTGAACAATTATTTCACTTGTGTCCTCTTTTTTAGCAATTTCATATCATTATGTAACTTGTACACTGGCATAGCTAGAGTGTGTGCCGCCTGGTGCAGCCCTTCAGTTTGCTGCCCCTGGGCCCCCACAAAAAATACACATTACCTAAAGCAGACCCAAAAGCCACCCATATAAAAGTTCTGCCAGGGGCAGACCGCTATGCTAGTGAACATTTAGCTCTAAAATGCTCAAGTGAGACATGCAGCACCTAATTTAAAGATGGTATGGACTTGACTGTTGGATTGGCAAATTGAGTGATAGTATGGAAGCTTTATTGATGACTTATCATTTCAGTGGTCTAGCAACTTGCTATGAAACTTCATTAACAAAACCCAACCCTACCATAGAATAGCTTCTCAGTATAATATTCTATATTTTTCTCTTTCTGCAAAATAGTTGTGGATAGTTTTATTAATTAATTATCAGAGCTTCTGTACATCTGACTTGCATGACACCACTTGATCTGAAGTTCATAAATAAATTTGATTGGTTGCATAATTACAAAGACTTACTTGTTGATAAACAAGAGATTGGTTTAAAAGTGACTTTTCTCATTTATACACCATTATAAAACTGGAATGCCAGATGTGACATCACATAACATCATTGGCACAATTTTCCATGTTGAATAAGTGAGGACTTCTAGAATACTACCATTTATTATGAACTCCAGGGTGAAGGGTAGAATGTATACTGTGACAGGGTGTAGTAACAAGCCATCGGACAGTGTTTCTGTGCACGTTTTTCCCAAGGACGAGCAACAGTTAGCATCATGAACTCGGTTTGTGAAGCTCAAAAGAGCAAAGTGGTCAGAACCCTCACAGAACACTATGGTTTGTTTGGAGCATTTTAATCCAGACTATTTTGAAGTGTAATATTTGTTTATCAAGGAATTCGGAATGAACAGGAAGAAACGTTTATGCCTAGAATCTGTAGTCTGTTTATCCCAAGAGGAAACTGAACAATCTCAATGAGGCCTCCACCCCCACACCAGAACGTGCAGCTGTTGTGAAAAGTGAAAGAAATAAGGTATGTATTGTTTAACATCACTCAGGATTGTTGCATATAAATTCAGGACCACAAATTGTTATATTACTTTAAAAGAAAATAAATAGTAAATCAAACTTTAGGAGAATGGTTTGGAAGCTTTAAAAGGTCGTGCTAAATAGCTTAACATTTTAGACGTCCTGAATATACATTAGCCTATCTCAGGGTATCACTTCATTTATAAATCAACATATATAGTTGAGTTTTATGTTTTGACATCTCCATCACACACAGAGTGGGAACTGACATCTGTAGGGGACTGAGATGTTGCTGTGGTAGGTCACATGATCACACGGATCTTCATTGTTTGTCGTGCTGCCTCAATGCTGATTGTTTTGCTTATCACATCGAACTAAACCTAATTATTATGCAGGCCCTGGCTTGGGTTAATATGTCCTCAGTTCTGAAGCCAGTGGGATTATCCAGAAGTAATGGAATGAGACCAGATGGTCTTATCTTCTGCCTCTGGGTTAGAGGTAGTGTCAGGTGGTGCCCATGAGGGTGCTTGGCTTTTTCAACACCTTAACCTCACCATCGCCCATAGTAATGCTGCGAGCATGCTGGCTTACTTCAGTAGGCTCTGTTGAACCTTGTGGTGTGCGGCCAATTGAAGTATTTGGTGCTGCATTGATTTGGGGTTTTTTTTTATCTCTTTCTTCTCTTTTTCCCCCTTTTTTCTTCCCTTTTGTTTTTCCTCTTTTTCTTTTTCTTTTCTTTGTCTTTCTTTAGTATAAATTATATTAGATAAAATAAAGTGATGTATATTGCATTCGAAAAAAAAGTTATTTTTTAATGTGGAATATTTATGAAAATTAAGTACACTAGCCTATCTCAGGGTGTCACTTTATTTATAAGTCAACATTTATAGTCGAGTTTTATGTTTTGATGTATAATTAAAATGCTTGTAGGTCAATGTATAATAGTTCTGGGTCTGTTGGTGGTCACAGTTAGAAATGTGTACACGTGAAGTATTTATGCTAGATCTAACACGGTAGTTCTTTATACATGAATAAAATAAAGTTAAATAATAACAGGTTGATGTATAACACACACATTAAGAAATGCTATTTTTTGCAATATTGCATTGAAATGTGGGATGTACAAAAGGACCTATTATTTTGAAAATAGGCCTGTTGCTATGTTCAGCCTGTTTATACTGTAAGCATTTAGGATTTATTACAGAATGAGAGGTTAATTATGAAGAATTAAAACTGTACAACACTTTGAGAATTGTCACAGCAAAGCTTAATAATCTAATTAAAGCAACTGAATTGTGCAGATATTTTCCTCCTGGTCGGCTTGATGGGCTCTGCAGCATGTAAATTTTGTGTCATATATATATACAAACATACTTTCAAATAACTTAAGACTGAGGTATTTGATCATTTAAACAATTTTGATTAACATTAGGAACATTTACCTAACAACACCAGTCAGTGTTTCCTCATCTAGGTTCGTCTTCATCATCATGGTCAGTGGCTTGTAATGACAAATTGTATTCCTCCAAATATGGTGCTTCTTGTTCAAATTAATATGGTGCGATGTGTTTGAGATCATTGTTAGTATCGCCAAAAGATGACTCTTCAAAAGACAAACGAATGCTAATATCCATTCAAGAAATGGACAACATGCTCTCGTCGCCTGCATTGGCCATTTTGAAACTGATGTGTTGTGATGTCACGCACCAATTTTGCTATTTACAATTAAACCAGAAGTTGTGTTGAGTGTTTTTGGATAGGTGCAAGAATCGTTAACTTTAACAATGAATATCTCACTTGTTAATGCGCATGTGTTTGGAACTTTTTTAATTGATCAATTTTATTCATTTCAAGTACAAAATAACACCAACATTTATTATGGGCTCCTGGACATTGTAAGACATTACTTAAACTTAACATATTGCAGTTTCCTTTTTGTTTTCCTGACTGTTTTACTTCATATCTCAAGACAGCTTCTTTATTAGTTCTTCCAAACATTGCTAATGAGGTGACTCCAATAGAACAGTCAGTTAATAAAACAATTTGAAAGACTGGGAGTAAAATATCTCTTTTTATCAATCCATGTTATCTGTTATACTGGCTATAGCGGCTTTGTATATTGATTTGAAACAGTATGAATTAAATATTCTACCTGTATTATGTTCAAACTGCCTAGATCCAACCCTCTCACACCTATTCTAGAGCATCATTCTCAATGTAAACAATCACATCATTGAATTGTTAAAGCTATAAGATAATGCAGGATTAATTCTAAACAAGGTAAATAAACAAGCATTACATTCGACTGAGTAATCTGAATATTAAAGAGTTAAACTTCTATGGATTATTGCATACATGAAGAAAATGTGAGAAGCAAAGAAGTTCTACAAGGATGTGTTTTTTGAAAGAAAGATTAGACAAGATATTTAGCATAGATTTCTAAAGGAGTGTGAAACAGTAAAAACAAAGATGATGATGTTTTGAGTGGGTTTGGAAGGAGACAATATATAAAGGGCTATTTCTAAGGGGAGCCTGAGACTATTATAGTGAAAATACAAGAAATAATGAGATAACATTGCACACTGGTAACTTACTGACTTGGATTTATTGAAGAGTGGTGGCTACTTATCAGTTGGCTAACCACATTTTGGATGTAATCTAGAATGTTTACATGCATAGCTGCTGCACTATCATAGATATTGATAAGGGTGTACTTGTACCTTGTAGATAATCTGCAACTATTCAGAAATCAAGTATTTCTTGGTCTCAAACCTTCAGATACAGACTCAGCTAACTTACTGAAGTGTGATTGCCATTAAAGAAAGATTTTAGGGATTGTGAGACATAAAATTTGCAGAAAATGTGTTTCAGCTTTACATGTGATGATCATGGGAAGGGTGAGAGTGTGAGTGGGTGATGTAGGTTAGTTGTATTGGCTGAATGTGGGTGCTGTTGAATGAAACTAAGTTCTTTGCAATCCTTTTGAAGGATCTCTTTTCATTTAATGAAAGGAAGCGACACATTTACAGTAAGAATTATCTAAGTTGCATGTGGATTGTGTAAATAATTGAAAATTTCAGGATGAATAGTAACAGCAATTGCATAGGTGTGTGTTGGATTAGAGATAATAGCAAAAGAATACCATTAACAGGCTCAGCAACAGAACAGTCCAACATGAAACTTTTCATATAAAGTATAACAAATAGGTTGAGCCTGAAAACAAGCAACTTAGCTTGTATGTTCTTGAGTCAGTTAATGTTGAAGGCTTTGTTGATATTAAGATAACAAATTGTGTCGAAATTCTTAAGGCAAAAAACCCTTAGTGTGTAATGAAATAAAGATAGGTTGATGGTGTCTATGACAGATCTGATCTCTATATGGACAGATACTGAACAGAAAAACAAACTTAAGCAAAAAATAAAGAACCACCTAGAAAATTGAGTACTATTATCTCTATTACAATATTGGAAGTGATAAGCTAGTAGCAAAAAAATATCAGAGAAGTTGTTTTTCTTTGGGAAGGGAATGTTATTTGTTTTTGTGTGTTAGGTTGGATAACATCATCGAGAGAAAGCTTGAAAAGTTAGATGTTGATAGAAACCAACTCAGGATACAACGTTGGATAGCAGGTCATGTGTGGGGACATGTGCTATTGCAGTGCACAATGGCATTCACTATTTATTGGTATATAGCTGGGTTCTCTCTGACAACCTGTTGAAAAGAATCCCAGTCAATCCCCATCTCTGTGAAATATCTCTTCATCTGCCATGACTATGTGGCATGTGGTCAGCCAGCACGAGCTGTCAACCAGATCCTCAGTGAAGAGAACACAGTAAGTAGGGTTTAATTTGGAAATTTGAGCATCATGGCTAAACAGTCTGAGCTGGTGCTCTTGAATCATACAAGTAACAGGTTGCATCCAGGTTTCTGAGTAGAGTTGTTGGTTGGATATGAATTGTAATCAATAGTAAGCCATAATTCTGCAAAGCATTCTGGTACTAAAAGAGTTCAAGTAGCTCCTAATGGCTTTGGACAGTGTTCAAGTCTCACAACTATAGAGCTGGACAGGAAGGACCAGGGACCTAATGACCTGAAACTTTGTCCTCTTGCTAAGATATTGGTAGTGCCAAACAGCCTCAATCAGTAAGTCCACAACTGCAGTAACAGCTTACCCAAGTCTTTTTTAGGACTTCAGACTTGCAACTAATAATGCTAGGAATCTCACTGCTGAGATTCATAGGGAAGCAGTCAACAACTTCGACAGGATACAAGAACTCAGGTATTTCATAGAGCTGAAATAACTGCAGAAGTTTCCATACTTAGTAAACACGTACACATAGTGGTGAGGCAACAAGTTGGGATTAGTCTTGTGTGTGTGTGTGTCAGGAAGAAAAGAGTGGATTAGAAAGAAAATTAGGCTGTGAGTCTTTTATATTTGGATGATATTTTTATCTCTTATTCCAACACTTCACATTCAGTTGTATCAGATTTTACAAGATTTTGTAATGAGAGGATTAATATTTAAGAAATATCTATTTAAACCGACTGTCCAATTACATTGTTGGTTTTTAAGTATTTAAATAAAGAATAATTTTTCAGTGATGTGCTTAGTACGATTTTAAGATATCCTTTTCAGTTGCAGTAGTTTTGCAAGTTTGCTTTTATCTACTTCAGCAAACAAATTAAAATTTTTTTGTTTCTATTTTTTCTTTCTTTCATTGTAATTCTTTCAAAATATATAATATCTTAACATTCAGTTTCTCTGACAAATCAATTAGCTTCAGAAGAATAAATAAATTTTTCAAAAATTTTACTAAATAAAAAATAACTTCAGAAGAAATTGTTGTGGTGTTTACTTAACATATAACAAATAAATTGTTGTATTTTGTATTTTTATGACACTTGTTTGCAATTAAAAACATCGGTTTCAATTGCTAAGAAAGGAATAAAAGTTGATAAAAATTATGTTTCTATTGTCTCCATTCTTAGAAAATAGTGAGATATATTTTAAGCTTTATTATTGTGAAAAAATAATATTTTTATATTATAACTGAATAAATTCATGATTAATAATCAGTAGATAAATTATTGAAGTTTTTAATGCTTTTTCTTTCATATCAAACTTAGTTTTAACCTTGAGAAATAAAATGTTTAAGAAAATGCAACAATTTTAATTTTCAATCATTATTTAAAGTAGAAAATGCGTATAATGTTTGAATGTTTTTAGACAATGCAATGAGAATTGAAAAGCACCCATTTTGTGTATGTATGTATGTGAATGTTTGTTTCCCCTTGTGTTGACGTTGTGTAAAGTTGGTAAATGAGGTCTCCTTCATGTCTGCCATTCCAAGAAAATGTGTCTGGCTATGAAGAAAGATTTCCTTGCATGGAAACAGGTGAAGCCTGGTGACAAGAAGGACATAGAAAATCTGCAGCAATGAATTCCGTCTGGCTCAAGTAAGCATGGAAAAATGGACATTAAAATAGTGGAGGTGGTGGTGATGCTGCTGCTATTGTTGCTGCTGCTGCTACTGCTGCTGCTGTTGCTGTTGTTGTTACTGCTACTGCTGCTGCTGATGATGATGATAATGAGGATCTATTTTCTTGGTGGATATTTCAGAAATTCAATTTCTAGAAATTTAAGTGTAGTGATTTTGGAAATTACTAATTTTTCAAATAGGGTACTGATCTCTAATTGTAAAGGGAACATGTGGCAAGGGTAGAACCAGGAAAACGTGGGACGAAGTGGTGAGAAAGGATCTACAGACGTTAGGACTCACAGAGAGGATGACAGAGGACTGAGACTCTTCAGGTGGTCAGCTCTTGTCAAACCATGTAACCCATGCCACCATAGAAAATGAACGATGATGACGATGATGATGATGATGTTTTCATAGCTATTGACTAAAACATCCAAGTCTGATATGCACAATATCATCACAGTTTTACTCAAGTTAATGAAGAATGTATTTTAGGGATGTTTTTTTACATTTTACAGTCCAAATTAAGAGAAAGATTTTTACATCCTCAATAGCAATATTTCAGATTTTAATTTTTGTGGATAAAATCTTAGAGTAGAAAAAAAAAAAAAAAATACATCGTTAATAAAATTATTTGCTTATAATTTTTGTCAAGCTTATTGTAGAAGTGAAATTTTATCTTCTATATCCAGAGATAATTCAGTACAAATGTTTCCATCAACAAACCCACATTTGAAAGATGGCCATTAAAAAAAAAAATTGTATATTTTTTAATGAATTTGGATATTTGATACTAACTGAGTTGTTCAGATCTATATTCTGAATATATATATTTGCAAAACTGTATGAGTTAATAGCAATTAATCTGTTATAATAAAACTAATGTTTGCTTAGTACATGAAGAACTTCAAAATTGTTTATTCACAATTTTAATTCAAGTATCTCCTCTCAAGAAAAACACTCTGGTCAGAAAATTAGATGGAATTTGCCAAGATAACTATAGTACTGTTTAAATATGCAATTAAAGTTTTTTGGGATATATATATATATATATATATATATATATATATATATATATATATATATATGTATACACACACACACACACACACACACATATATATATATATATATATATATATATATATATATATATATATATATATATATATATATGCAAGCATAATAACTTTGTACATTGTTATTTGAATTTTATTCTGTTAATTATAAACAGATTTTTCATGTTGAAGTTTCCAGTGATTTGAACTTCATCAGTATTGTAGGCTCCCTCTGCCACTGGTTCAGGAGAGTTGCCAGATAACTGAATTTTCCAGATATCTGATCATCACTTTTTAAATTTACATAGCACCTAGCAAAACTCATTAAAATTTTCTATATGCAACAGGATCATCATTAATATTTTGAATGTAGTAAAAATGTGAGACATAGAAAAAATAAAAGAAATATTTAAGTAAAAAACGAGTTTTATTAACCTATCAAAATACAGGTGCTATCAATGCAGTGAAATAAAATACTGTTTTGTACTTTAAGAAGAAATGGCCTATTCAGATACAATAGCAAATTTGTTTTAATGATAGTTAACTGGTGTGAATTAACAGAAAATCTTTTGACCTTAAAAAACACACATTTTCTGGGTGCTGATTGCTTGGGAGTTTTGGTTGTTTGAGTTCCATATATGAGAAAGTTTACCATATCTATATCTTTTCAAATGTTTAAATTTTATTTTCATCAGTTACTACTATTACTACTACTATCTAAGGATATCATTTTGCATGCACCATGTGTACAATGTAGATGTATGTTGATGATTATGCTAGTACCAAAGTCAAAACAATTCTCAGGGCTTTAAAATTGAGTAAATTATAGTATTTACTGTAAAATATGTTTTCATAATATTCCTTATCAGATGAGACATGAGCTAGTTGCATGTTTACTTTAGTTCAGAAATTTCAAAAGGCATTATACCAGATCTGTTGTTGCCTGCCAGTAAATATTTCTTTATTACTTCATTTTCCAATAAATATTGTTTCACTGTAGCACTTGAATACATTCCTGCAACCATGGCCCTTCCTTTAATCTAAAACAAAAACATCCCAAATTATAAAAAAAAAAATTAACTTTCTTATAATTTTCCTACCAAGAAAGCTAGTATTTTTATCCTTATAATTTAATTAAATTCAGTATTTGCCTTAAATCATTATCTTAATGTTTGATTATGAATTTTAAAAAATGAAATAAAATAGAATAATAAAAACGAAAAAATATTTTAATTTGATTTGGATTTTTATCTTCCCAGCCCTATATTTTGAATTTGTACAGCTATAAGCAGAATTGTAACTACTTTCTAAAATATTTTTGCTCAATATGGTTTCATTGTTTACCCACAGAGTTCTTGCAAGCAATAATTCACTTAATGTTAATTATTTAATTGGTTTTATTTTGTAATTAAATAGAAAAAAATTAACCATTAATTGCATATTTAGCAATGTTTAAAACAGTTTTCACATTTATTTATATTTCTTAAACAAATTACTTATAGAGAAATTAACTGGTTCATAAGCAGATCTGTGGGTAAATATTTGTAAATTGGTATTTAGAGACTTTCACAACTTTTTTTAAAGATTGTTGTACATTTGTTAATATATTACCATTAGTGATATCCAAAGGCAAATGAATGTGCGATATTAGAAATAGATAATCTGTTCAGGAACAGACTAGATTTTATTCATTAAGGGAAGTTTTCTAAATTACTTTTGGATTTAGAAGTTATTCAAAGAAAATTAGTAGCAAGCATAAACAATTATTGTACCAATAATTGTTTTCTTGATTTGCTATTAACAAATCAAGAAAACTTAATTGATATTTTTATGTAATTAATACCACTGATGTTGAAAAAGAAAACATGCAAATGGTCAACAAGGCTTTTAAAATTGTCTTCATCGTCATCATTATCGTCATCATCTTAATTTAATGCTCGTGTTCCATGCTAGCATGGGTGGGATGGTACCACAAGAATTCATTTTATTTCATTTTAT
Source organism: Octopus bimaculoides (assembly GCF_046866305.1). NCBI lineage: Eukaryota > Metazoa > Mollusca > Cephalopoda > Octopoda > Octopodidae > Octopus > Octopus bimaculoides. Next base: position 87,924,023 of record NC_142930.1, on the reverse strand, counting down.
TTCAGTCAACTTTGTATCTTCAATATAATTTGTAAGTTTTAAATGTTGCTTATTGCACTTTGGTTTAAAAGATAAAATATTCTCTATAATGTATCCTAGCATGACTGTGATTATAGAGGAGATAACTAAAAGTTTCAAATGAATAACCCGACATAGAATGTTAATTATAATTAATCAACTTTCTGAAGCAATAGTTGTCAATGTGAATAGCACTAAGGTAGAGGCTGATTTTTAGCTAGGTGTTTCTTGTTATTTGTTATTTTGAAGACCACAATCTCAGTTCAGAATAAAGGAGATTGAATAACTTACCAGTAGGCTGTTTTGTGCTACCAGTGATGCATAGAGCCAAAGAAAGTACTCAAGTATGGTAAATGTCTTGCAGGCTGGGTATAGTATCAGTGTATCATCACTTCTGTGGTGCAGTGGACAACATTTTTTTCAAGATATTTCAAGATATTTTATGATCATGTATAGTGATTTTGCCAAACCAGATGAGACAGTTTGTAACAATCAAGGGAATCATACTGAATCAATGGTTAAAGTTCTTTAAAATATTACAGAATAATCTGAATTTCGTTAACTTCCAGAAATAAAGATATTTGGGATTTCCTTTAGAACATAAATTATCAGAATATGAAAGGTTTGTCTGATATTTAGTCAGCCATGAATTTAAAATTGTGCAACTCCTCTACATCTTTCAGTTGAATGTTAATGAGACTATACTTTCTTGTCTGCTTTCTGGTGTTAGCAATAATCTTTTTAGGGTTTTTTTTTTACCTCGATGTCTAAGCCGATATTATTGATCATGTCTGCTTCTCCTTGATTGAGCAGACATGATCAAAGGAATTTCAGGTATGGCAACTCTGTCCCTTTTTTTACCAAGAATAGTGTACTTTGGATTACATTATCCAATGTGTCCTTTCTCAAGACAGTTGAGTGTTGTTTTGGAGAGATATAGCTGTTATTTGTAGCAGGTTGAGCAACCATGTAGAGGTTGCTGTTATTTTGTAGCTTTTATTATTGTTTTGTTTGATGATCAATCGGGATATTATTTCTATTGTAAAACTCATTACAGAAGGTCAACAACAATTGTTTGCAAACTTTATTATATGACTGAAATCAAAGAAATTACTGCAATTATTATGTGCATGCAGTGAAAACATAATAACAGACTCGAAACACAGCTGTAGCTATGTTGAGAACAATATGTGACTGCCAAACAAAATGATTTACAATAAGGTTGGAGCCCACATGTAAATGGAATTACCCAGTCTCAAATCTTAAGGTTTCAGCACCATCCGTAACAGAATTACGATTTTAAGAGATAAGGTGTTGTCTACAAAAAACATACATAAATAATTAATGCTGACAAAAAGCAGTATTTATAATAAAAAGCATTCTTTATCTCCAACTTGGTTGTTGAGTTAGAATACAGAACACTGCATTGGTTACCCTGAGAGGACTACTCATAGGAACTTGTGGAGCATAAAAGCGCTCATATTTATATCATTGACAGATGAGAACCATCTGCTACAGCTGCCGGGGTTGTCAGATCATGTAATTTCACCCTGTTTTTGGGCTCTTCAGTGACAGGAACCCAGTAGCAACATAACATCTCCCATCAACGATATATAAAATATCATTGACTATTCAGGAACTGATATCGCAAATAGCCTGTGGGCTTATTGCTGTAAACCTTCATAGTGCTGTTTCAGGAACAGCTAAATCTGAAGTTATGTAGATTTTCTGAAATAAAGATGGTAATTTAATGGTTCATGACATGAATGTTAGTGAAGATGATTGTGGTTTCTAATAGCTAATGACCATTTATGCCTCAACAGGAGCCCAAAGCTGGATTTCTTTAGACATCTAGAAGCATTTTTAGGAAAATCTCACTTATTAGTATCAGTGGATAATTAGAATAACATCTTGGTTATTCACAGAGATTGATTACATTCAAGATGCAATTCTAAGCATCTATTGTTCTGATAGGAGAGAGAAAGTGTAAAAGCTTCAAAAACTTGTTTAGACAGTTCTAAATCTTTGCCTTAATTTCCTTAATGCACTGATGTGAATTTGGATAAACAATCATTAAACGTGGCATAAGGTACTCATACTTTCAGGCAGTTGCCTACCAAAAAATTCATGATGTGTTCAGTCAACTTAGATGAAGCTAATAGGCAAAGGCTCAGTTACTGGAAACTGAACAGCTTATTTCCTACCATGGAAAGGTTTCAGGATGTGGATTACTGAATTAGTTAAATAGGCATTGATAGGAGCAAGAGCATCATCAATGACAGGTGGTAGGTTTTACTAGGAAGAAAAATAAGAACAGCATGTATTCTCTTTTGAAAAGAAACAACAGAAAATAGTAAACATGAGCTAGTAAATCAACAAGAAGAGGTACATAGAAGATGCTTTGCAAATAAGGAGTAAAGAGAGAGAGATGGTCTTTTGATCATTTTTTTCAAAGTGAAACACAAAATATGAATTGTTCATGCCTGAATTCATGCATCGAACATAAGAGCATGAAAGCCGTTTGAAAGGACTGACTGATAGAGGGACAACATGACATCAAGGCCACTCTTTGATCTCTGATGAATTACAAAGAGCCTGTGCTCCCCAACTCCATGTAGATACATGCTATTTTTCATCAGTAATGACTTTACCAAACTTTTGATATGGAGTAACATATTGGGGAAGATGGAATTTGATGCTTAACTTGGTGGTTTACCATGACTTTTGACCAAAAATGAAGAGTAGTGCCAAAAGTAAACTGATGCGATTGAATGGACTGTTGTACAAGTTTTATTGTTACATGCTAGAGTTGTTTGATATAGCCTTGGCAGCTGTCTACTGAAGCTGCTAGTGAACTAGGAACATTCCCAGTTGCATGAAGCAGGGAATGGAGACTTTGTTAAGGAAGGACACAAACAATGTAGATGTAATAGACAATTTCAAGCCTATTATTCTGAATTAAAGATTTTGGTAAAGTTGCTCGCCAAATAAATGGTTGGTGCTTGACAATGGTGATGTAATTAGAGATGCAAAAACTTGTGCAATATCCAGCAGATTTATTTACAACAAATGCTATCTCATATTGTACATTGCAAACCAGGTTAGTGGGAGTTTCAACAGTTTGCATCAATTTTACAAAAGGTCTGACCATCTCTAACTGGCAGCTATCCTAAGAGCAATCTGCTTTGGTCCTATCATCCATGGCTGGATCAGTACAATGTGTAGCAGCATCTGTCCAATTGCTAAGCTAAATGCCACTTATCAAAATCACTTTGTGTTGTGGGTTTTGTCTATCAAAGATTCCTTGTCACCTCTTTCCTATGTGTTTTGGCACAGGAGTCATTGTTGTGATGGCCGGGCAGAGGTGGCTATTACCTACACTATACTTGGATGGGTACCACTCCTTGAATATTGTGTCTTGTCTCATTAAATACCTGATCATCCTGGAGCATGAGCTATTTTGCTTCTTGTGGAAGAGACAGGTTGTGCTGGTCAGAAAATCCATCTGTTACTAACTGGCCCTTATGAGTTGGCATAACTCAAAAAGGTAACTTTGCTTTTACAATGCTTTGGTCAGCCTGGAACAGTAATACAGGGTGTTCAAAAAGTCTCTCTGCAGTGATTTTTTTTTTAGCAATTTTAAGAAAGCATATTGTAGGACCAATATTTTTTGAAGACACTGAGAGCTGTTGCTCAAATATTGTCGATCCATTTGTAGGCCAACTCACTGAAAGTGAAATTAATAATGCATACTTTCAACAAGATGGAGTTACAGCACATACTTTGCACATCACCATGACGCTACTTCAAGAGTTTTTCAGTGAATGGATCGTTTCAAAGGGACTTTGGCCACCAAAATCACCTGATTTAATACCACCAGGCATTTTTTTTCTGGGGAGCAAGCAAAGGATCAGTGTACAAGAATCACTTGAAAACCATTAATGAGCTAAAAGATGCAATCATAACCTTCACACGGTCCACACTGCATCAGACTCTCCAAGATGTATTTCAGGACATGTGTAGAAGAGTCAATTTATGTATTGAAAATGAAGGATGACACTTTCAACACCTCTGTAGAAGATTCTTGCCCAAGTTTCCAAGCAGTAGGACTGAACCCTGAACCATATGGTTGGGAAGCAAACTTCTTAACCACACATCCATTCTATTCCTATAGCTATGTCTGCACCTATTACATGCACATATATTTAAAATGTGTACAATATTCTGTGTTTTTCTTTTCGTTTGACAGTTGAGTTACTACTAATTTACTGCGAGGGACTTCTTTACAGGCTGTGCAACTTATTATTGTATGAAGATTGCTTTTCACAGCATATATAATGTGTGCATTTTGCTATTGTTATTCAATGGTTTTGTATAGACTATGTGTAATGGTCTTATTCTTGTCCTTTTATATTTATCAAACATAATGCACCAACAATTAATAGTATTATCATTTTGTGCTGTCATTCACTATCTGTAAGATTCTTTCTATTTCAAGGACATTGTACTTTGATTAGTTTTCTATCTTTTGGAAGCTACTATATTCTACAGTATTGATTTCTTCAAAACATTTTTTCTACATACATTATCATTCAACCTTTACACAAATTCTATTGTGTCCTCTTCCTTCTGTCCTCTCCTCCTCTTCTGCTCCCTCCCCCTCCTCCTCTTCTGTTCCTTCCTCCTCCTCCCCTTCTGTTCCCTCCTCCTCCTCCTCCTCCCCTTCTTCTCCCTCCTCCCCTTCTTCTCCCTCCTCCCCTTCTGTTCCCTCCTCCTCCCCTTCTGTTCCCTCCTCCCCCCTTCTGTTTCCTCCTCCTCCCCTTCTGTTCCCTCCTCCTCCCCTTCTGTTCCCTCCTCCTCCCCTTCTGTTCCCTCCTCCTCCTCTTCTGCTCCCTCCTCCTCTTCTGTTCCCTCCTCCTCCCCTTCTGCTCCCTCCTCCTCTTCTGTTCCCTCCTCCTCCCCTTCTGCTCCCTCCTCCTCTTCTGTTCCCTCCTCCCCCCCTTCTGCTCCCTCCTCCTCTTCTGTTCCCTCCTCCTCCCCTTCTGCTCCCGCCTCCTCTTCTGTTCCCTCCTCCTCTTCTGTTCCCTCCTCCTCTTCTGTTCCCTCCTCCTCTTCTGTTCCCTCCACCTCCTCTTCTGTTCCCTCCTCCTCTTCTGTTCCCTCCACCTCCTCTTCTGTTCCCTCCCCCTCCTCTTCTGTTCCCTCCACCTCCTCTTCTGTTCCCTCCACCTCCTCTTCTGTTCCCTCCTCCTCTTCTGTTCCCTCCACCTCCTCTTCTGTTCCCTCCCCCTCCACTTCTGTTCCCTCCCCCTCCTCTTCTGTTCCCTCTCCCTCCTCTTCTGTTGCCTCCACCTCCCCTTCTGTTCCCTCCCTCCTCCTCTTCTGTTCCCTCCACCTCCTCTTCTGTTCCCTCCTCCTCCTCTTCTGTTCCCTCCACCTCCTCTTCTGTTCCCTCCACCTCCTCTTCTGTTCCCCCTCCTCCTCTTCTGTTCCCTCCTCCTCCTCTTCTGTTCCCTCCTCCTCCTCTTCTTCTCCCCCCTCCTCTTCTGTTCCCTCCTCCTCTTCTGCTCCCTCCTCCTCCTCCTCCTCCTGAACAAAACAACCATTATTATTATTATTATTATTATTATTATTATTATTATTATTATTAAGGCATTGAACCACCAGAATCATTAGCATGCCTGGCAAAATGCTTAGGGGCAATTCATCCATTCTTATATTGTGAGTTCAAATTCTGCTGAGGTCAACTTTGCCTTTCATCTTTTTGGGGTTGACAAATTAAGTACCAATTGAGAACTGGAGTCATGTAATCGACTTGTCCCCTTCACAAAATTTCAGGCCTTGTACCTTTAGTAGAAAGGATTATTATTACTATTATTGAGTGAGAGAGTAGTGCATGCCATCAAAGTGACATTGGGGTAAACACATACAAAACCTAGTATACCCATCATGACTACCTGTCTGATAAGGGTACACTAGGCACATGCATTACAACCATATGTGCATGACATGGTGATCTCATATTAAGACTTGCAGGTGGGGCCCAGTTAGAATTTTCTTCAGGTCAAGTAGCCCATCCCGCTCAAAAAGTCCCTGAATATGAGTCAAGGATGTTGAATGAAACACCCATGTTTCCAGAGGTGAATTATTCAAACCCCAAAGAATTCCCCTCAACACATGGCTATGATGCTCCCTCACTACTTCTGCTCGTGATCAGAGATGCACATATCATCAGCCACTAAGGGACATGCTCAACTGATTGAAGTCAAACAACTGACAAGCAGATATGTGGTATTGAGCAAAATATTTACTGTAACCCATCTTTTATACCAAGACAAAACAATGTGCATGATAACACCTCCAATCAGTTAAGATGAGAAGCCATGAGAGCCAATGCCTGGTACTGCAACAGGGCAAGCCACTGCCTGGTACTGCATTATTATTATCATTTTGTCAGTGAGCTGGCAGACTAATTAGTGCATCAGACAAGATGCTTAGCTGCATTCCTTCCAGCTTTTTACATTCTGAGTTCAAGTTCTGCTGAAGTCAACTTCTTTTTACATCCTTTCAGGGTTGATAAAATAAGCATCAGTTATACTCTGGGGGTTGATACAACTGACTTACACTCTGCCTTAAGTTGTTGGTCTTGTACTAAAGTTAGAAAGAATTATTACTATTACTAAGGTAGTAAGCTTGCAGAATTATAGGAATGTTGGACAAAATGCTTTGTGATATTTTTCTGGATTGTTATGTTCTGAATTCAAATCCTGCTGAGGTTACCTTTGCCTTTCATCCTAAATTACTGGCCTTGTGCCAAATTTTGAAACCTTTATTATTATCATTATTAAGGCAGTGAGCTAGCGGAATTGTTAGCATGCCGGGTGAAATGCTTAGTGGTATTTAGTCTGTCTTCATGTTTTCAGTTCAGATTCTGCCACAGTTGACTTTACCTTTCATCTTTTTGGAGTTGATAAATTAAATAACAGTGGAACACTGGGGTCGATGTAATTGACCAGTTCCCTCCCCCAAAATGTCAGGCCTTGTGCCTTTAGGAGAAAGGATTATTATTATCATTATTATCATAGAAGAAATCATTATCATTTTTATTATGTTTTGGCTTTGCTTTAATTTATATGAGTTGTACCCAAGTCTCAACCGGAGATGTTCAGGTACAACAAGGTTTTGCATCTGAAGATGCTAATAGGTGAGGTGCCATACAATTGAAAACATTGATGTGTGTAGGAGAGAGAAAAAAAACAGAATGAGAAAGGTTTCCTTTACATGGAGAGGAATTTACATAGAATATGTGAAGTATTGATATGTATGATCTTTCAAAATTCACTTAATTTGGGGTGCCAGAGATTTGGTCTATATATTTGTTTGCTCCACTTGATATTATTATCATCATTATTATTATTATTATTCAGTAGTTTTATTTTTATACCGTGCTTTCACTTCACTACCGAGCGCAGCTCTGTGTGCCTTGGGTATGTGCTGTGGTTTGCTGTGATGCTCTTATGGTTACTATATTGAAAGTGTTTTGCGTAGGATGTGTGCAGTGCCTAGTAGTGCAATTTTCTGTATGTTATATATATTTGTAAGTCCTGGTGTTTTTGTTATGTATTTGTCTGAATATTTTTTTATTATACCTAAGGCACCTACTATGATAGGAATTGTTTCTGTTTTTAGATTCCACATTCAAGTTACCTCTATTTCCAGGTCTTTGTATTTTGAAAGTTTTTCCATTTCTTTTCGGGAAACGTTGTCATCTGCTGGTATTGATAAATCAATTAGAAAGCATTTTTTTTCTTCATGAACTTTGACAACTATATCTGGTCTATTTGCCTTAATTTCTCTATCTGTGTGTATTGGCATATCCCAGAGTATGGTTGCTTTCTCGTTTTCTGTGACCTTTTTTGGCGTGTGTTTATACCATCTTTTTTCTGTTGTTATTCCATAGTGTTGGCATAGCTTCCAGTGTATATAGGTCCCAGCTCTGTTGTGTCTGTGAATATATTCTTTCTTAGCCAGGACTGGGCAGCCAGAGATAATATGATTTATTGTTTCTTGTCCATCTCCACATATTCTACAGTTACTTGTTATGTTTCTTTTCATTATAAGTTTTTGGTAATTTCTGGTGGGGAGGCTTTAGTCTTGTGCAGCAATTAAAAATCCTTCAGTCTCTGCTTTGAGTCCTGAGCTTCTCAACCATTGCTGGGATTTTTCTCTGTCTATTTCTTTTGCATTTAGTTTAGCCCAGTATTTACCATGTAGGGGCTTTTCTTGCCATCGTTTTATCATGGTCCGTTGCTGTTCTAGTTTTAGTTTGGATTTCATTTGTTTTATAGCTTTTGTTGTTTCTTCTTCTTCGCATTTGTTAGGTAGATTGATTTCTTGTTTGTATTTGTCAGCTTCCTTAAATACTGAAAACAGTTTTTTGTTTTGCTCGTGTTTTGTGGCTATTTGTATTAGTTTCCCTTGCTTCTGGAGTAGATATTTTTGCAATCCTATGGTGGTTATTTTATAATAGTTTTCCAGCTGTATAAGACCACTGCCACCTTCTGTGCATTGTATATATAGCCTTTCTATGTCAGATTTTGGGTGGTGCATCCTATATCCTGTCATTATTTTTCTTGTTTTCCTGCCTATTTTAGATAGTTCGTTTAGCGTCCAGTTAAGGATATTGTAGCTGTAACTTATAACTGGGACAGCTAAAGTGTTAATACCTATCATCTTGTTTTTAGCCTTGAGCTCTGTTTTTAGTATTGATCTAACTCGTCTATAGTACTCTTTCTTTATTTTTTCTTTCATTTGTGTGTGTTGTATCCTATCTAGTTCATTGACTCCTAAATATTATTATTATTATTATTATTATTATTATTGTTAATATTACAATTATTAGCATGCCAAGCAAAATGCATTGCAGTATTTCGATTTTGTCCATCTTCCCATTCTGAGTTCAAATTCTGCCAAGGTCGACTTTGCCTTTCATCCTTTCATGATTGATAAATTAAGTACCAGTTGTGTACTGGGTCGATGTAATTGACTGGCTCCCTTCCCCAAAATTTTGGGCCTTGTGCCTAGAGTAGAAAAGATTATTATTATTATTATTATTATTATTAAGGCAGCAAGCTGACAGAATCATTAGCATGCCAGGCAAAATCCTTTGCAGCATTTCATCCGTCTTCCCATTCTGAGTTCAAATTCTGCTATGGTTGACTTTGACTTTTATCCTTTCAGGGTTGATTAAATAAATACCAGTTGCCCACTGGGATTGATGTAATTGACTTAATCCCTTCCCCCAAATTTGAGGCCTTGTGCTTCCAGTAGGAAGGATTATTATTATTAAGACCATGAACTGACAGAATCGTTACCATGTTGGGTAAAATGCTTAGTGATATCTCACCTACCTTCACATTCTGAGTTCAAATTCTGCTGAAGTTGACGTTGCCTTCCAACCTTTTGGAGTTAATAAAATAAGTACCAGTTGATATAATCGATTTACCACTACCCCTAAACTTATTCGTCTTGTGCCAAACTTTGAAATCATTATTATTATTATTATTATTAGTAGTAGTAGTAGTAGTAGTAGTAGTAGTAGTAGTAGTAGTAGTAATAGTAGTAGTAGTAGTAGTAGTAGTAGTAGTAGTAGTAGTAGTAGTAGTAGTTGTGGGTATTATGCATAAACTCACTTGAAAATGTTTTGCTCTCCTTCATAACAGAGTGAAGCTCTTACATCTTTCATGGTTTTCAACGAGCTTTAGCATCCAGTCATTAGATGTTTCAAGATATTTTGTCAGTCCAATTGTGGTGGTTTTGCAGGAGATTTCAAATTGGATCAAGCTTCGACCGCCTTGAGCTCAGGGTAGGTAAAGACGATCTGCATCTGCCTTTGGGTGGTGTATCTTATTGCAAGTCAGCAGCTCACGGATTTTCCTGTAAATCTTCCTTATTTCGCTCATATTTCAGATCAACACATTGAAACTGTAAATAACATCCAGGATTGCTAAGGAATTTATAGCTAACACCTTGTTATGTGCATTTAACTCGGATTTTAGGACTGCTCGAACTCCCCTGTAACACCCCTCCCTGATCTTCTCTTTCATACTTGCATGCTGAATGCCAGGACCCACATTTATTCCGAGGTATTTGTAAGTTTGTTCCAGCTTCAGTTCTTTTATGACTATGTCAACATTCAACACCACTGAATGTAAGGTCTTCTATTTCCCTTTCTGGAAAGAGGCCTTGACACATTTATCAAAACCAAATTCCATCCCAATTTCATTACAATGCTTTCACAGTATGTATGTATGTATGTATGTATGTATGCATTTTTTTATTTTTATAGTTTCAGCTTAGTGCTGCGGCCATGCTGATGCACCGCCGTGTATGTATGTATGTATGTATGTATGTATGTATGTATGTATGTATGTATGTATTATTATTATTATTATTATTATTATTATTATTATTATTATTATTATTATTATTATTATATGCTATATCAGTTAGCAGGGATGTTGTCATGAGGTTTGTGGATGACAAATTTTCTCAGATTTCAAGGATCTCAGGATTCTTGCAAAAAAAAATTGTTAGATTTGCGAGAGCCTTGAATAGAATACCTCTCAGTATTCACTCCCATTCTCTGCATGCTATAATTGTTGTAATATACAATACAGATGTTGACTTCTGAAACTGGGAAATATTTGGTGGTGGATCAGCAGAATCAGTGGAGCAGTGGACTTGCATTATTAAGTCACTTCCCTTTATGTTCTGAGTGCAAACCTTACCAAGGGAAACTTTGCCATTTATCAATCCAGAATTAATAAAACAAGTATCAGTAAAGTATCAAACAATTATACTTGTAATATGATATTGGTTTAAAATTTTGGCACAAGGCCAGCAAATTTGTTGGAGGGGGTAAGATAATTATATTGACCCTCAAAGGGATGAAAGGTAAAGTTGACTCTGGTAGAATTTGAACTAATAATGTAATATTGTTGACATAACTATATGTCTTCTCAAAAAAATCTTATACCAATGTTAAAGATCTTTATTGTTGGCATCATCTTTCTTGCTGGCTATTTTCTTTCTGAGACTCTCTCTTTTAAGTTTATGGACAAGCAGTACAAGAAGACATTCTTCAACTGTGTATTCTTCTCTTGATTATTTTTTCAAAATGTTCTTTTTTAAAAGAGATATAATTACATACCTAAAACTTTCCTACTTCTTTTTTCTTTTAACATTTCACTGTGGTGAGTTAAATGCATTCATTTCCAATAAATGCAACACCTGGTCGTTGCTGCACATGCTTGTTGAATATTTTCAAAGTATTTTTACCAAAGTATTCTTTTAAATACTCCACTGAATGAATCAAGAAGCAAACCTTTTGGAGCTTACTCAATCTGTTCGAGACAGCAGTCAGCTTGCCTGAAAATCACATCCTACCATTTTAAAAAACTGATATATAAGGTAAAGTAGTCTGGAGGACAATATGCCTGAAAAAAATAAAACCTAAAGAAAAGAAACCAATGTCTTTCATCATCTGTTTATTCAGTCAGAGCTGTTCTGAGGTCAAATGAATTACTATTTTATATCAGGTAGCTATGGGCTTGTACCTTTCCATGTACAGGCAATGTGTATATGTGTCAACTGGATAACAAGAAGTTTTAAGCCTCAGCTGCAAAGGTAAATTGTATATAGTTTGTTAACTTGTCGCAGGAAATAGCAATATTTGGATTTTAGTATAAATATAGTTTTTCCAAAAGCTTACAACTCAAAAGTTATTTTACAGTTGATACAATCTTAACAGGTGGAGCCACTGTCAGAGATAATTTTGCTTGACAGTGTTATACTTAAAAACGTGTGTAGGTGGCGTTTCTTCAGTGACGTTCAAGAAGCTTCGTATTGTAACAATAAAGGGGATAACTGCTTAAGAATACAACTTGTATCAGTGTGATGAACAGGGAACATTAGAATCTTGCCAATCTCATATACACAAAATGAGTGTGTGCATGAGAGAGGGGAGAGAGAGAGAGAGAAAGAGGGAGAAAGAGAGGAATTTGTGTTCATAATATCAGGATATACAAATTCTTATATATCTTGATATCACAGTTATATTGGTATTCAATACATAATACAAAGAATGATTAATCAGGTGAGAGAGAAAAGCTAAGAAGCTCCGTTTTTCTCTTATTCACAGCACGATGGAACCTCCTCCTCTAACATTCAAATAAATAAGTAAACATGATAAATTGTAGCTTGAAGGAAATGTGTTTTATTATTAAAGTTGATTTGCCATCAATTTAGAAGTAAAATCTGTGAACATGATTCACTTTCTCCTCTTTTTAATCAATATGTTTTAGTCTAACTTTGTCTCCATATTGATTGATCTTATAGATATGCTTTCGTATGTTTTCAGTTAATGGCTTGTTGTCAAGATCATACTTTGTTTGGAAACAATTCTGAATCTATAATAACTTGCTTGTATTGGATGTCTTAATAAACAAAAAGAAACATGTCCATAATTAAAGTAGAAAATTATTTTCTTTTATGCCTTTCTATAAATTATGCTGCATTCCTTACAGATTCAATAATAGAAAATAAATTTTCTCAACACTAAAATATTTGTTTTAAAAAACACTCAAAAAGCTTTTCTGTAGTCAGGAGGTTGATGCGAGTTTAATTTCCTATATTTTTCACTATAACAAATGTATATTTTAAATGGAAGTAACAATTATGGTTTCTTCTTGAAGTACTTGTACAGCTGATGTAAAATATATATTCTGGATGTGACTAAGAATCTGCAAATAATATTAAATTAGATAAAGAGAAATGCCCTTCAGAAGTGAGGGGACACAGAAATTCTTTAATATTCCAAAACAAAACTATTTCATAAGAATTTCATATGTATGCTGTGACTCTTGGTAAAAATTTGAGAAAAGGAATATTAAAATTTCGTCTATGTGATATTTAAATATTTCTTGGATTAAAAGTAATTGCTCTATATTATTTCTGATACTTTAGTTACATTAAAATGCAGAGAATTGTACTGTTCATTTTCTCAACAAAATTTTTGATGATTAATAAAGCCAAGAGAAGGAACATGATACTGTTAAAAATGAATTCCTTTAAACAAACATTCTGTAAATTACATGACTTACATTTACAAAAACTGATGCATAAATTAAATGTATGAGATAGGAAGACAGAAAAAAAAATAATGCAGTTTTGGAGAAAAAAAGATTAATTCCTAGAATAATTAACTTATCATTAAATGTTCTGAACAGTACAGCCAAATGTTACTTTGATACAGTCATATACACTTTAAGTAATATGTTTGTTACAATAATCAAAACCTGATGATAGGGCAGTTTGTACTGAATGTAGTTAAAAATGGGTAAGCTCTACTGATTCCTATTAGTAGTATTAAGTTATTGAGAGTTAAAAAAAAAACAAAGCAAAACAATTGTAAAAAATAAAATTACTCACCATTAAATCAATTAGTTAGTATCAATAAAACTTATTGAGAAGTGGTGTGTTAATCACAGTTAGAAGCTAAGAAGCATCAGAATACAGAAACTTCTGATAAAGTGATACTCACTGGGTACTCATAATTTACATTAAGATTAGTTGTTCAAATTCTTGTTCAAATGTAGTTTTTCATCAAATCTATGTGATCTATTCTGAGTATTTTTTTTAAATTTTGCATGACATCTTTGTTATAAACTTCTTTACCATGAGTAAGAATTTATTCTTTAACGTCATTTTGATTGGTTTGCACTGATAAAGTTATAAAGATGTTTCCCAATAAGGAAATATATCAATGAGTTTGAAAGAATTCTCCTTAAATAACTGAGAAATATTCTGTCTGAATTGCTGCAGTTGTGGAGACCGATGTAGGTAGAAAGGAACTTTTAAAAGGATACAGTTAAAAACAAGCAACACAACACACATTTTCTCAATCTGTTTTTCTTGGAATTAAGGAATATGAGAAAATGTAACAAGTGGCTTTAAGTACTCAAACTTTGACTTAAAAGTGCACAGTTTGTTATATTTGTGATAGAAGAGACAGCAAAAAATAACATAGTTCAGGAGCTAATAATGATAAAGCAGTGGGAATCAAGGATTTACTGAATTGGTAGCTAATTTTATTTTTAGCAGTGCATGTGTCTGTACATTAGTGTAGTAGGGGCTCCATCCTATGACAAATTTGTATGCTGCATTGTGTGAGAAGCTGTTGGTAACTGAATATTTTCTACTAATTAAGCTATAAATGGAATTATAATACCAGTTATTGTTGTACAATATAGAATATATGATATGGACCTCATGAAACATTAAAAAAGACATTCATAGGGAATGTAAAGCATTTTTTAAAATATTAGTTTGGTTGAAGGAAGAGTCAGTGTCCATTCTCCTTCACAGACCCAATGAGATTAGTGAAATAGGCTTGACTAATGAATATCATGAATAGTTGAAGGTTGATGGCTGCAGGAAAACTATGTGCAGGAAGGAATTATAAAAGACCAGCATTTTTGGAAAGAATGACTGAAGGTAGCAGTAAAAGTGGGGGTCTAGGAGTAGACACAGTATGAGTGGTGAGAGGTGAAAAGACGAATGAGCCTGATGTATCTAAAGCCAGTCATTCCCAAATGAGCAGAGGCCACTGCTGAATCAATATAAAAGGCAGAGAGAAACAGTTTCATTTCAGTGAAGATGGCCTTTCTTTGGATGCCATCTAAGATGTTTGTATGTGCAGCAGCACTGTCTCAGATATGGGAGCAGTACTACATTGTGCATCTTAAATAAACTTTGTAGAGGGTTAGTACTAGTTAGGATGAAATGTGTGAAGTACTTTCTGGTCCTGAAGATGAAGGCCAGTCTTTGTGATTTAGTTTTTGCTATGATAGCATGGCAAATCTTTTAGTATTTATTGATTATGTGTAGGGAATATCAGCGAATACAGGAATAAGAAACCATTCTTCTTTCATGAATTAAAAAGTTAGATTGAGAGTATTAAACATTATGAAATTCTTAGCTTTTATTTGAAAATGCTTCTTCACAAAGGACTCCTGGTATTGTCTGTGAATAAAATGTTGAATGTAAAGGGTGTTAAAGAATTGAGAATTACAAATTATTGTGATTTTATATCTCCATTATCTAGTGCATAGGCAACTATTGTATGATCAATTGCTTTTAGAGTTAAAAATTATTACCATTTGAGCAAATTACTAATACTTAAATCCTCTTTGTTGGGAGATACTCTTCTCTTATAGTAGTGCGCCATTCCTTCTTACCAAGTATTCCAAGTCATCTATTTACCATATAACTTTACCATCATGTAGTGTGTAAAAGAGAAGACTGCATTGTTATGGGTATGTAATGCATGACTTGCGGCAGCTATATAAAGTGTTGATCACTTTATGTAGATGAAATTTGCTAGAGAGGGGATCCAGAAAGACTTGGGACAAAATGGTGAAGGTTGAACTCAGAATTTTGAGCTTCATGAAGACGATGACAAAAGACTGAGATGATTGATTATACACAATGCTTGAGAAAATCCACCCATCATAGTGAAACTGAGGCTCTAGAAGCATGTGTATATGCAACTACCCAGTTTGTTCCTGTCAAGCCTTCTCCACCTCTTGCCTTCCTATCAATTTCCTAACTACTGTAGTATTCTGTTGCTCTATGTAATTAAATAAAAGCAGAACAATACATTTCATCAACCTTTTGTGTTTTCAGCTACTTTTCTCCCACTTTCTTTTGACATTCATCCCACATGCTTAACATTACCCATCCCCACTCACATTTTCTATTGATCACCCTTTTTCTCCTTGCTGCCAATTATCTCTCCCTCTTCTCTGAACCACTTCTTATCGACTCACTACTATGTAACTCTGATCACCTCCACTTATATTCCTATACATCTCTTACACTTCACACCAATTTTTGCAACCTTTACCCACTCACCCATCATCTATCATCTATCCTTCTCCAATTTATTGTATTATTATTATTATTATTATAATTTCTCTTTATCACAGGTTTAGTTGGAGCTCCTGGAGTCTTACATGCGTAGTGGGCTTGCTACCTGCAGCCTACGGTACCATGCTATCCCTTCTTTTCAGCTATCTTATACTTTCCTGATTATTCTGGCCGTGCCAAGGAGGTAAACCTTTTCTATCAGTCCTACTGGGCACTCTATTCCAATTTCCTCTATATTCCCCTTGATGCCTTCTGATACTATTCCCAAGGACCCAACAATAATTGGCACTTTCTTCACCTTCTTCATTTTCCATAGCCAGGCTATTTCGTACTTAAGAGGGTTGTATTTATCTATCTTTTTGCCTTCCTCCTTGATTTGTGGGTCAAAGGGGTATGCAACATCAACTATATAGCATATGCAATGCATCTTGTCCACCACCACTAGTTCTGATCTGTTATGCTCTAGCACCTGATCTGTTTGGATTGGGAAATCACAGATGATTTTGTTGGTCTCCGACTCTGACACTCTCTGCTGTTTGTGCTCATACCATGTCTTGCCTCTCACTAGCCCCCACTTTTCACACAGTTTCCACTGTAGCACTTTCACTACCTGATTGTGTTGCCACAACTTGTGGTGGTTTTGGGCAAGTCTAGGGCATTTGTTTGTGATATGGGCAATGGTTTCATCCACTCTATTGCAGATGCAGCACAGCAGAGACAGTTGCTCATTCCTAAGGTTGACCCTCCAGTTCATGTATTATTATTATTATTATTATTATTATTATTATTATTATTATTATTATTATTCTACTCATAATTCTTTAAATGTTGTCAGTCATCACTGCCTCTCACCTGAACCACTTGTATTGATGTTCATCTCGCATTCTTATCATCTCCTCTTCAATTCATATTTACTATTGATCATCCTTCCAACCCTTGTTTCCCATTCTCTACATTCACCTCTACCCCCATCTCTAACCACCCATCATTCTTCTCACCACACTTTTGCAACCTCTACCCACTCTCCCATCCTGAGCTTCTATCTCAACACCCTCTTCTATTTGTCTTCTCATACCTTGAGAGTTATACCTTAACACTTCATCATCATCTTTATCTCTCTATCCAGCTCCATCCTAACTACTCTCACCTTTATTATTTTCCTACTCAGTGAAGGGAGCTCTTTAGCCTTCTGGATTACAAGATTTTACTAGTGCTGGTACTATAAAAAAGGCACCCACTAAACCATGTAAAGTGATTGGCTTTAAGAAACACATCTAACCATAGAAATCATGCCAAAGGACACCTTTCAGCACAATGTGACCCTTGTCTTGTTGGATCATGTTAAATGGTGGTGCTCCACCATGGCCACATCTCTTGAGCAGAAACTAGTAGAAAAAACTGTCAAATTATGCAAAGAACATGGACTTTAAATGATGGCAATGACGATGATGATATTTCTTTTGAAATGAATTTTTTTTTATATGATTTTAATATTTATGTAATCAACCCTTGTAAGATGGCATGCTAAGTAAATTTAGGTCATATTTACAGTTGGAGCTTAAAATTATATTTTACTTTAAAGCTCTTGCTCTGATAGTGATTATGTTTGTTGCTTGTAAAATTTGTCTTTTGAAGAAATGGTTATCATTGTGATACTAGCTGTGATATTTAGATTAAACTTCATATGTGAACTATTGTTTTGTAAATGTTTGTTTGAAATATATTATATTTAACTTCAAATTAACATTGACAACAAATTAGTTAAATAGCGATTTCAAATTTTATAATAATAAAAAATGTATTGAAAATAAAATAAAATGTTTGTGTTGATGTTGGAACATCCCAGTAAGTGCAATGTTAAGCTGAGTTGAATATTATGGATGACAAAATGGAGGGATGATATCTTGCAAGATTTGAATATATTGATATATTTATTTATGTATTTGATGGTAATGTCTTTTTGAATATGGAAAAATATGGATGCTTGTACTCAGGTTGAAGCAAAAGGAAATATTCTTCTTTAATAACTGACTACAGCTTTGAAGCCATTGAAAAACGAGAAGATTTTGATGTAATCATTTATAAGTATTCAAAGTCCTCCACTTCTGCTGCAGGCAAAAAAGCTAACAACATTTTGAGGTAATCAACATTAACAGTGATTAACAAAACAAATGGAAAACAAAAGAAATATCTTTCTGATGTTCTAGAAGACTAGATCACACTTTAAATCAGCTAACATCATTGGCAGTGGGGAGAGGAGCTTAGTTCACCAAGTCAGATTTTTACTGAAATGTGCAAAGATAAGCAACAAAATTAGTTGCCGCTTTAAAGAACTCTGACATATGAGACAAAGAGATATATGTCTACAAGATAGTAAACAATTTTGGTGGGTTTCAACAAAGACTCACTAAGACTCGAAGATGAACATATAATTGGAAATTGTATCAGCCATCAATAATAGGCCATTCACATGAATTCTTTTAAGTAGTGATGCGACAATAAAGCAAGCCAGCAAGCCTTCCCAAATAGGATCCATGTGAAATGAAAATGATTATATTAGAACAAATCATATTAGAACCTTTAGATAATTAAGTGCTGTGAGATCTAACCATATTGGAGTTGTACCTTGCAAATCGTTTTTGTTTCGTTTTGTTTAATATTTGCATTGTATCTCTAAACTGTCATCAGTTGCTACAGATTGTATTGTTATAACTGGCTGAAAATGTCTCTTCTGCAATATGAGAGAGAAATTTAACCCAGTCCATGATTTCTTTAGATAATGAATTAAGAAGTCCCCTTCAGGTGAAAATGGTGACATTAACTGTCACCAGTATTCTCAGGTTTTCTGATTTATTTAATGGTGTATTTCAAAATTTAGTAATTTACTATCCAGAATTTCCCAAATGTAGACCTCTTGGTGTACTTGTTTCTTCTGTCTGTATTTCATATCCAGAAGATATTCCAAGTAATTTAATTCTTTTATCTTTTATTCTTTTACTTTATTTGTTTAATTCATTTAACAGCAGCCATGCTGGGGCACTGCCTTGAAGAGTTTTAGTTGAATAAATCGACCCTAGGACTTTTTTTAAAGTCTAGTACTTATTCTATTCATTTCTTTTGCAGAACCAATAAGTTATGAGGATGTAAACACACCAACATCAGTTGTCAAGTGGTGGTGGGAACAAACAAAGACACTTACACACACACACACACGTGTATGACAGGCTTCTTCCAATTTGCTGTTAACCAAAACCATTTAGAAGGCTTTTCTTGGCCTGAGGCTATAGTAGAAAACACTTACCCAAGATGTCACACAGTGGGATTGAACCAACAACCATGTGGTTGGAAAGCAAGTTTCTTACCACACAGCCATGCCAGTAGGATTTTTATTTATGATATTTATCCAGAAATAACATTGCTTTAGTGCTATGAATAGTAATTCATATGGTTCAGAACTGGTGTTTTACACAATTTCTGTATAACTGCAGAGGAGTTTCACATTTGATATGTGTCCTCAGGAGGGATTATTAATGGACATTGTGATGTTTTTGCTCCAGTCTGATTTTCTGTTAAGGATTGGTTCTTAGCTTGCAGCTAACTCATTGAAAACTTCCTGTAGTGCATAGCATAGAATTCACTGTACTTTATGAATATCATTTATTGCTTTTGTCCCAAGTGATATATCAGAATCAATATCACCTGCATAACTGAAAACTTTGGTGTACTGAATCCACTTCTGTTAAATCTGATCTGAAATTATTGTATTTTCTGGAATGCAAGTCAATGTAGTATATAGTGTAAATGTTCAAACATCCTGTTGCATTTTCATGTGGAATTTTCGGTCCTCCAAAGTCGTCTTGTTGTTAACCTACCTTTTTTGGCTGTAAATTTTGATCCCAAAAGTTTAGTTTGCATGCCAGAAAATACCACATAATGATCAGTAAGAGAAGTTGCAAAATGGTATCATCTGGAAATCTGCTGCAAGAGATTTTGTTCATAATATGATGCTGATAGCTGCAATTATTTGATGCCTAATTTCCATGAAACTAATAAACCAGACTACCATGCTGATCTGAAATACCAAGGTGTACCTTCATAGCATAAAATTTAAAGTGTAGTTAAAAGCAATGAATATTCATGTTATTAAATCAAAGACAACAAGCCAATTCAGGAATAGAATTGATATTAGATCCATAAATTTGAAGCATTCTTCTAATATATATGATGTGTTGGCATTTGTAGATTGATTTGGTTATCAACTATTAAAACTACGTAGAACCGTAAAGAGTGAAAGTTTTAATGATTTTCTGTCTGCCAGATATTGTTTTGAAGAGAAACCAAAATTTCATCAGGCATTTGTGCTTTCATGTTTTTGAATTGCCTTAATTGCACACACTTCGAAATACAGCAAAATGTAATTAAAAGAAAAACTACAGGAACTTAATTTACCTTTAACAAAGTCAGTATTATTTCAATTAGAAACTTTTATTATTTCTTCATTGTTTCAAATACAGAGTACATTCTATCATTCAATATATATATATATATATATACTAGCAGAAGCACCCGGCGTTGCTCGGGAATGAAATTGTTGCTTATATACTTGAAGAAAAAAAGGCAAAATATGCTGTATAGAAATTTGAGGACATTCTGTAGATGGACTCTCAGATGAATGATGGCTGGGCGCCTCTCATGAATGGGGAAAATTGAAGATGTGCCAAAAAGCCTCATTGGTACTTGGAAACTTTTACGAAAATTTAAATGGGGATTAAATGAAAGAAATGATTTATGTGAATATCCTCACAAGAGTAATTGAAATAAATGGCGATTGTGGAACCCCCCACCCACGCACGCGCGCGCGCATGCACACGTGTGTCTTTGTAAATATGTTTGTATACATTTATGTATGTGTGTGTTTGTAAGAGACAGAATGTGAGAGAGGTTTGTTGTCATGTATACGTACATGCATAAATATACATACATCTTTGGATGCATGCATATGACAACACAGCCCTTGACTCACTCACACTCTGTCTCTTACAAACACGCACGCGCATGCATACACACGTGTGTCTTTGTAAATATGTTTGTATACATTTATGTATGTGTGTGTTTGTAAGAGACAGAGTGTGAGTGAGTGAAGGGGTGTGTGTGTGCGTGTGTGAGACAGAGTGAGAGAGCGGTGTGTATGTAGTATTTACTCTCTCTCTCTCTCATACACACTCACACACAAAATAGAGAGTGAAGCTTTTTTGCCGTTGTTACGTCAATACCGGAAGTTGACATTGGGGAACCTTTTTAAAGAAGTGAATCTTAAATATAAAGCAATATTATTTATTTTTAATTAAAAAAATCAAATGAAGAGCCTAAGATTTATCCGAGGTCAAATTATTCACGCATCACAAGTATGGAAGCATTTGGTGAAGTCGATTTCACGTGAAAAGCGATTACACACACATCTCTGTTTTATATATAGTATATATATACATAACTGAAAAAATAATTGCTATATATATATATATATATATATATATATACATATATACATATTTCTACTTGCTTAGTCCAGAGAAAGGGTAAGTACCCATGACTTTTGCAAGCCCTCTGAGACTAGCGAGTATGATGTTATATCTGATATATGAGCCTAGATATTACTATCATCAATTGCTAATAAGATAATTTTTCAGACTATTAACATCTCATCTTCAGAGAAGGAACATTAAAAAAAAAATAATTACTTCTTCAGAATGTTTTGGTTGCTATAATGGGTGAGTACATAGTTCTATATAGTTTAAGAACCTTAATTTCTAATCTAGACACAGTAATGCTCTAGTATGCTTAGAGGTCTAGTATAAAAGAATGCTGTTATCCTCAGTTGTCAAATAAGTTTCTAGTTCAAATACAATTTGGAATTTTCTACACATTCTGGATTAAAATACCTGATGATGATTGGAGACTGATCAAAACAGCATAGATGTAGATATTTAAAAAAATGCTTCATCTCTATAAATTAGGTTAATTGTCTGAAAAATTATTATTTTATTGACAAAAAGAAAAACTCATATCAAACATTTAACAGTTATTAATGTATTATTTTGTTCCAGATTTTAGCTGAGATTCTATGCTGCAAAAGACATTATTGTAACTTGTAGAGTCACTCTGCTCATTTAGACACATGAATTATTGTATTTAGTTCTTTTTCAAATTTCTAATAGTTAAATGCACCAAATTGTGTTTTCTTTTTTCATTATACATCAACGATTTATTCATTAACACTTTATATACTCATGTTTTTCTTTTTCTTTTGAAAGTGAGAGCATATGATCAAAGAGAATGGAAGGAAAGAGTTCTGTTTAGGATTGTATGGAGTTAGATGTGATGAAGTCAATGATGTAAAATATATGATGATGATCAAAGATTTTCATGTTCACATAAATATTTGTGTTTCTACTAATTGGTGCATCTGATACTATTTAATCTACTAATACTAAAATAGTTGGGTTAAACAGAGCAATGCCTCAAAACAGTGCAACCATCTCTTTGTAACAGAAAAGCCATCTTAGTGGTGCATTTGATGGTTTCGTATTTTTGATGTCTTACAATATACAATAGACCACCATTTTCTGGCATCCTTAGTTCCAAACTCATGCTGGATTTTTCAGTTCAGTGGACTGGAAGAGACGGGATAATAGTAAGGTTGAGTAAATCTCTAGAAGACTACTACCATGTTATTAATATTTTGGCAACTAAACACTATCAACATCTTTGTTTATTTGCTAGAAATACATCATGAAGCTGGAAACATTATTCCAACCGTCCAACTATAGTGCTTATGAAATATTTGCACCTTCATATTATTATAATATGGAAGTGCAAATATTTCAGAAACAAAATCTAATGCCTTGCTCTAACTTCCTAATTACTGAGCCTTCAGTGAGACCTCCCTTGAAATATAACTGTAAGGGCTTATATTTGCCTTTTCTTTTTTCATTCTGGGACACAGTATTTCCTGTAGTGGAGGTGAGTTATGCATTAACCTACTCTTCTCAGAAAGTAAGTGTTCAAGGAGTTAATATGTGGTACTAAATTTAGTTTTAAACATTTGTATCATTATAATAGTCAAGTGTAGGATATGTTTTGACCTTCAAGATACGTTACTAGTGAATAAACAAATGTGTCATGAAGGATTGGTATTGAAATGTTATTAATAATAGTCAGAGGAAATGTGAATGTCCTCACATGATTATGTCCAGATTAAAAGAGGTATCAGATCATCTGTTGCTGGAAACTTGCTGTTGTACCTGCATTAATATTTGAAGGCAGATTTAGTTCTATTCAAGTCCAGATTCCATTGGAGTTGATCTTGTTTGCTATCCATCAGAAATTGATACAAAGAGTACTACTTGAGTTGATATAATTGACTGGTCTGTACCCTGGGATGTGTGGTCTAGTGCCTGTCTCAAAAATCAATAAATATCCTCATCTGTCTAATTAGAATGAAGCTGGTAAAGTTCATCAAGAGCATGATGCAGTAGTTTTATTTCGGTTTCTCTTTTAAAGGAATGCATTTTTTTTCTCATAGATCAACAGGTTACAAATCTAGTAATAACGAATGGTGTAAACAGCAGTTTTGTTACACAACAAATGTCACTAGTTTATGTTTTTATGTTTCAACAAACCTCTTGACATCATAAATGACTTATTGCATATTAAAGTTTGCAGTTGATACATGGGATGGTTTCACAAATTTTGCAATATTTTTCACATAATACCTTAGGAAAAAGTGAAGTAAAACTTATTCATAGGTCAGTTATAATTAGAAACTTTGGTTTTGAACTTTAAAAAAGAATAGCATTCACATTAAGTAGAATGGATTATAGCTATTTCAGATCATTGTAGTTTTACTAATGTGAGATGGTTATGAAATTAAAATATCAGTAAACAGATTATAGATGCACAATGTAATCAACTAATTGATTATAATACCATGTATTTTAAATGACTAGAAAAAGAAAAAAACTTCAATCATCTTAAAACAATATATAATTCTAATCATCCATGTCAATATACTTTCTTAAAAGGTAAATATAAATTATGCTTTTTTAATAGTATCAAATTCTATATCTGCATGGAAAACCCTTCACAATTCATGTAGTTTATCATATTTAGGCAACTAATTTCTTCAAGCTGTTTCCATTTATTGTATAGGAAAAGTGCTATAATGTTCAAGCAGGAATCTTACTTATTATACATCTTGTAGCAATAGTCTTTTAAGGTTTGGTTACTATCCCAGCTCTTGAGATAACTATAGTGTTTACTTTAATTATACTACATTTGTATTCAAGTAGTTTGTAAATTATACTTGTCCACATCTGTAATTGACTAAAGAATTTTTGTAGATAACCAACAATATAATCATGTGTGTTTAATGGTTTTGCAATGTTGCACATTATATATATCTACACACACATGTGCGTGTGTGTATATATTCATGAGAACTGATATATTTTGGTGTCAAGAGATACATTCTGTGTATATGTGTGTGCATATAAGTATATAGTCTTATAAAGCTTAATACATTTTACAATGATATGGAGATGGGCAGTAAAACCTTTTTATTTTCACTCATTAAATACACTAAACTGCCATAAAATATGATTTATTTCTGCAGTTTTGATTAACTCTTACTTTTTTGTGTCATAAATAAAATACTTCACTTATGGGACAAATATGACACCTACTGAAAATGGGGATCAGATTGAAAAATATTTTAAAAAAAGACATAGGCTTAAAGTAGTTTACTAATTTCTTTTTTGTTTTTATTTATTCTTTGTAACAAAAGCATATATACAGTAAGCAAAGACATTACAATAAAACCACCAACAGCAAATAAGAGATTTGGAAATATGAATCAGGGAATATAATTTTGAGTTTTTGCTATTTTGTGCAATTACTGAGGATCAAGTAGAAGGTGGAGATTTCACATGATCCATTTGACAGTAACACATAGAGAGCCAAGCATGTGCATATTAGGTAAGTTAACTGCAGACAAAAATGACTTAAGCACCAAAGATATTTTACTTCACTCAGTTAAAGGAAATAGCTTTCCTTTAGTTTGTAATGTTGTTATTGGTTGGTTCATATATCACCTTATCAAATATAGTATAATGTTAATAATAACAGTGGAGAGTATTGACTACCAATGGAGGAAGGAATATCTGATGAAAGAACCAATCAATAATTATAAATACAACATGTCTTGGCTTAACTATTTTACCACAAAATTTATATCGTGGCAATTTATTTGATAGCAAGAACCCATTTCATATCAAGTATTTTAAAATCTTAAATGTGCTTGTTTCTGTATGTATGTGTGTATGCATGTGTGCACGCATATGTATAACATAATATTATGTATGTAACTAATTGAAGTAAAACAATGATAACTAGTTAAATTAGAATAAATTTTGTTGGTAATTAATTCAATGGTGTTCATAACCAAAAGTTAATACAAGTTGACCAATGTCTAGTTTTGTTGCTATTATGAGGTTGATTTTGGTTAGCTTAGATGAAAAAGAAAAATATTGTTAGAATTATGTATGAATCTCAATCTGTTTTGTAAAGTCTTTATTGATAGTTTTATACTAAAACATCACCATACTTTCTATTAAAAATAATATTTTTGAAGTTTAAAATTTTCTTAACCTAAATAATAGATGATGTTTCTGTATGGAGCATGTATGTTCACACACTTGCAGACAGTACCAAAAAGGATAAGTAAATAAATAAAAATAAAAAAACAGCAGGCTCTCCAGAGATGTACACGAAATCAATGACTATTTTTTAAAGTTTTATGACTTTTCCACTTGCGAAAGTATATGTTTAGTACAAACCAATATACTTAATATATAAATATGAATAGAAAGTTCAACTGTTGTACTAGGGCTCGACCTAAGAAGCTTGACAGCATTTAAATTAAAGCAAGATGTTGTCATTAAAATAAATAATAAAATTATATATATGCAACATAGTTGCAATATATCTATTATCAGTGTAATACTGTTGAATCCACAATCAGCTCACTGCCTTTTAGTACATAACAGATGTCATTTAGAAAGATTATCTGCATTTTAATTCCTATATTCTGAAAAAGATTTCTAATGCTTATTTATTTTCCTTTCCTTGTGAAGCACATTTTCTTATAAAGAAAAATAACAATAGTGATGATGATGATGATGATGATGATGATGATGATGATGATGATGATGATGATGATGATGATGATGATAATAATGATGCTAATGGTAATAAGTTTTAAAAAATCCCTTCCAATATTAAACAATTAAATTTCAATAGCATCAAACCAAGAAGATGTCCAAATATATTTAACTTTTTGTGCTTTTTTTCTTTCTTGTTTTTGTGATTTAAATGTGAATTTCAGATTTTTTTTTTTTTTTTTTTTTTTTTTTTTTTACATAATATACAGTTTGGCAGCTATGAAACCATATTATGACAAAAAAATATTGAAAATATAATTTCATATATTTACATGTTTTAGTTGGCTAAAACTATTTTGCACATCTATGTAACTGAAAACTTATAAAAATGAATGGAAATTGATACCTGGAAGCCATGTTTAGCTATTCTCTCATAAATAGTATCTATTAGGAAAGATAAGGAAAAAGTAACAATTGGCTATTCTATGCTTTCTTATGTAGTTGGAAAGAAGGTGTCTTTGAGAGGTCATTCTTTAATCTTTCCACAGAGTGAAAAATGAAAATAAATACTGTCAATAAATAAGTAAATACATAATTTAAATAAAAATAAAAGTACATTTTTACAAATCAGATTTTCTTTGGTTTTGAACAGAAAATTTTGGTTCTAATCTAATTATTTAAAGAATCCAGAAATTAAATTGAAAGAAGCCTATGAAATTCTAAAAACATTACAAGGGAATAGTAAACTTCAACAGAGGAGTATTGTAAATGTTATACCTAATATGTATTGCTTTCTTTGTTTATGGTGGGTGTGTGGATAACTGTAAATTTAATAGTAGTGAAGAATAAATATGAAGTTATTAACTCTAATTTCATTTATTTTTTTCCCCAGGTTCTAAAGGACTATTGTGATCATCATACAATTAAATTCTCATACACTTCTTTTTTACAAAAAGGAGTGTATGAAATTTTAGGTGTATGAGGATCACAAAAATATCTAGGGAAGAAAACCCTAAAATATAGGTTTAACATTACTTACTATTATTATGACCACTACAAAGAAAGCACTTTCCTCTCTACTTTCTATTCTTTTCCTGGCAATAATTTATTCTTGGATTCTACATTTCCCTTAAATGTTTTTAAATAAACTAGTTTACAGGGAAAATAGGTTTCAAATTTCATCAGTTTAGGGAAGGAAAACTTAACGATGATGAACGCTATTTTTATATGTCAGAATAATAATCATGCTTTTATTATTAAGTGAGTGGAAACATCTGGAAGTTGATTATCTGTACATCTGTAACTCTTGTCCCTATGTAAACCGAAAGTATGATGAAAAATGGTTATGCTTCAATCAGTTTCAAGCTGCAAAGTAAATATGATAAAATGCAATATAAAAAAAAAAACAGAAACAAGAATATTTTCAAATGTTATTATTATTTGGTTGCCCAATGACATGATGCCAAACTTGAAAGTGCATTATTTAACTTTAAATTCTGTTAGGTTCAAATCAACTTTCTTTGTACCAAAATTAAACTGGATAAGTTGTTGGACTATATGAAAGTAAAGATATCAATATTTAATATCATTTGCAATGTTTCCTACCACAATATTACTTAAGAAAAATCTAATTTAAAATTAAACTTGTGTAAATTAGAGAGAAAAACTGGTTACCATCAATTTTTGAAGTCCAAAATTCAATTTCTTACAACCAAAAACATCAATTTTCCCCTTTTTTTAATTTGATACAAATTAACCACATAAATATATTCATTAGAGCTTCTAATCTACAATGATCTAATTTCTAATAATTATAGAAATCAGTATGTTCAAAAATATCCTTTATTGAAGAATCTATGTTTATAACTGAAATCGTTTTGTTAAGTATATTTTTTAATTGCTCCACTTTTTGAATTTGATAAAGATCAAGACATCTTATACAAAATATAGATAGAAAAAGAAATAACCAAGTGCCACACACTGTCCATGTGTTGCAGCAACACCTTATCATCCTAATCAACTATATACTGCATAATTTGAGCTGAATATTTGAAGCTTTGTGTAATAAGCATGCCTAATAAATATGCACCAAAACTCTGTTGAGTTTCAGTTGACTTATAAACACAATTCTTACAAAAAAAAAAAAATCAATATATAAAGAAATTAAAAGTGGAGGACAGACTTGCCAGTGTTTGACATTCTTGCAGTTAGTTTGTTTTATCAAGAAAATGATGTTTATTAAACACTGCCACTTGTAGTGGAGGAGAGTTAATTGATAATTTAACTTAAGTAATTTTTCTATTATTTACTTGAAGAACAAATTCAATAACCTGTAGCATTGTTTTTGTTTTTTATCACAAATAACTCCATGGTGATGGCTGTCCATAATTCTTACTGTTCAGTGTAATTTATCTGAATCCTCAAATATAGCTGTCTCTTAAGAAAAATAATACAAACAATATCCAGTATAATAAGATTTAAATCCAAAACAATTTTCAAAAATTTATGTCAGTAATTATACATTTATTTCATAAGAAATATTTTAGCACAGGACTTGGCAGATTGTTACAGTTTCTATATATGCACACATCAGTATAACAACCAGATTTTTGTTTTAAAAAAAGGAAGAAAAAAAAAGAAAACATTAAGGATGGTTGCTTCTTTGGTTTTTCTTTTTTTTCATTTTGCTGCCTCATAGAGAGGAGAGAAATGCTGAGCTTGATTCCCAGCCAGATATAAGATGGGACTTTTTGAATTTTAGATTAGATAAAATAATTACCATAAAAGAAATTTACTAGACTTTTAAAATATTTTATTTGTTGGTAGAACTACAATATAACTTAAATGGTTGTGTTGTGTAAAGAGCTTACTATTTGTCACATTATTCAGGGGTTCATAAAGTTCAGACAACAAAGGATTTTCAAACAGGCGTTTCAGTACTTTGAGATTAAAAGACATTTAGCTATTCCCAAAGAAAGTAGGAAGGTGGAGGGACAATGAAAAATAGTCAAAAAAGATTGATTGCAAGGAGGGAGAAGAAAGGATGTAAAACTTTGATGAATAAAAACAACATAAATTATCCTAGAGGCTCAATCAAATTTACAGCAGTTTAGAATAACTCTGCATCGGCAGAGTGGGATTCAATCTGAATTTTTATAGTTCTTTAAACAGCAGAAAATTCGGCAAGTTAATGTTTTAGAAAAGTTATTGTCCCTTTTGAATATATTTACTTGACCTTCCAAAAAGAACTTTAAATTAGAAGACATAGATAAAATAAGTCATAATCAGTACTTCTGACCAATTTATCTACTGACCTTATAATCTAGGATCATCTGTATAATGTCTAAAAAGCTTTAGTGCATGTGTTACACCAGAGAGACTGATCTGTTATGTCAAACGATACAACTAAGGAAACAATAAAATCTTAGTTATTCAGCTTATTTTATTTTTAAACTAATATAAGTAAAGTACATACCTTTTGAAAGTTAGTACTAATTAATTATGGTATTTCAAGACTATCCAGAGATTAAGCAAATCACTGTTTGAGAGAGAACCATAATATATATAATACTATGGATGTGAGGTATTTAGTCCAACTAAGCAGCAATCAAGTTTATTCACTCTCTCTGGTGTTGTTACCATGACAAATATGTATTAGGATAGGTGGCTAAAAGACATGTTTTACAGCTATATTTAAAACATTGGTCATACAAATAGGACTGCCACTTGTGAGTATGGTAATGGTGGCTTAATCAAGAACATTGGGCACTAGGTAGATCCACCTAGAGATCTTGTCCCATATATGGTTTGAATGGAAATTGGCTAAGTGTGTGTGTGTGTGTGTGTGTGCGTGTGTGTGTGTGTGTGTGTGTGTGTTGGGTGGGTGTTAGAAAACAAAAGTAGTAAATAATTAAAAAAAATAATGACATTCCAGTAGTCCCAACATAAACATCTAGAGCTCAACAGTTGAAGGTTGTAGCAAGAATACCTACCAAATGTACACAGATAACTAGTATAAAACAACAATTTGTACACAATAAATATGACAGTAAAACAGTGTGATACAAAGATGTATCATTAGATGTACAATGTAGACATTTGTCATGAAAACCAAATGCAGGATAACAACACTGTGATTATGAATAACTTGTTTCGATTGAGTTGTTATACCTGGTGGTGGTCAGTCGTTGAGCTGTCTGTTAGATTGTGAAATGAAGATGAGAATGATGACAATGATGACGATGATGATGAGAATGATGATGATTATGATGATGATGATTATAATGATGGTGGTGGTTACTTACTACTTACTAGCTGCTTAATGTTTAGCCAGCAGCAGCACCTGCAAGACTCTAAACATATTTCATATTACCAAGTACCATCTTGTACACATAGAAACAGGGTGCTGTGGCAATAATGATGAAGTGAATAACTAACTTACCTAGCATTCAACATTAGAAAGTTTACACTCTCAGCATACAATGGGGATCAGTGCAATGAAAAAATAAATAAGTAACACACAAACACACAAGCATTTATATCAATTGTTTTCATGTGAGCAGTTTGGTTCATAAATGGTCCTTCAGTTTTAGCTTCTATCTGAGTTTACATGAAATTGAATACATATGTGAATGTATATCAACATGATACTCATTTATCCAGGAAAATAAATGTTTTCTTAAAAATGTGTGTATAGATAGGTATATACAATATGTATGTGCATATGCACAAATACCCACACACACACATTCTTATCTATGCATTAAAATCTTTCATGCAAGGGCTTATATTAATAATGTTTATGGTCAGATTTTATAGGTCATTGAACTTGGGCTTATTTCAATGAAGATATAATAATAATTCTAACTAAAAAGAAGTGAAGTGGCAGTGATAATAGAGTTGTATTTTCATTCTTATATGAAATAATATGGTAATATAATAATTGCTAATGTTTTCATAATTAACAACTGGCCCTATATTTTAAAACAAACTGTGAATATAAACTGCTTTGCTTCTCATGCAATTATTAAACTAAATATCTAACATTTAATGTCTATAAGTGGAATTACAACCATAAAGGACCTAACTACAAAGTAACCAAAATAAACAATTCTTAAATTTAAAAAAAATGTTAAATTATTCTTAATTTTAACCTTGACCATTATAGAATTTAATACGTAAATCAAAAAGTTTTAAAACTATAGTGGTAAATTTAGTTGTCTTTGTAGAGTTTTAAACTGATAATTAATGTTTTAAGAGTTTAAGAAAAGTAAACCAAATACAATATTTAGTCAATTTGTGATGAGCAATAACCACCTGAGTGAGTAATGGTTATTGTTACTATTGTTGATACAAAAGACCTGATATGTCTTGTAAATCAAAATATTTGCTACAAAGCATATGAGATATCTACCAGAAATTTGGCAGACTTTATTTACAAGAGGTGGATATCAATAATGATGGAATGAAAACTGAGTGAATGAAGACAATATTACTATATTCTATCATGAGTATAGAATATTTAGGAACTCTTTTAATTAAGACACTAAGTAATTAATAAACATACAATTTGTATGGTAATTTTTATTGGGCTTTTAAATCATTATTATAAAGATATGAAAAGTATTTACATTATGTTAAGAGTAAAATGTTACCATAACATTTAAATACAATAAAAAATGAAATAGTGAATAACACACAAAAAGAAATTAGATTTATGAAAAACAGAGCAGCTTCCATTTTAGGCTTAACATTCTAGGTTTAACATAGAAAAACTTCTTAGATATCTCTAAATTAATAAAAAAATTTAAGTAGATGACACAAGCATAAGTTAAATAATATTACATTGACAACAACTGAAAAGTATTGAGTATTATCCTCACACTGAATCACAAAATTCTGCATCCATCATTATTCTGCCAAATGTAAATTTGTATCCTTTGTAAAATGTGAATATTCTAATGCATGAAAGTAATTTATTTTATTCAAAATTCTAGTTAATTTATTAATATCTAAATCAGATTTAAACTCTGAAATAGTACAAATAAGCTTGAAATTAATTTGAATTCTTATTAGTATGGACTCACACTAACTCAGAATGCAAAACTAATCAATTTTAATTGTAATGGTTTTAAAGCAATATTTTCATATCATACTAATTAATTTTATAATAGTCTAATACAAACAAAAAGTAAGCTGTAAATATGTTTATTGTATAATCTAAATTAAAACCTGTGTTAAAAGTAAAAAGACATTTTTGGAAAAGTGAATATCACTTTAAAAAATCTGAACTGGTCCCAGGCAATCTCAAAATTAGCATCACATTTTACATTTCAGCTTACTTGCAAATATTTTAATAATTATTTTCTAAAACCAAAATATGCTTTGATGTGAATCATTTCTATAATTGCATCAGATTTAGATCATCTTTTTTTGTGGTTTGTAGTTTCTTGAAAGCAACAAACTTATCCATTTCCTTATACTAATAAATTATTATTGAAATGATTTTAATGTTTTAGAACCAGGCTTTGTGCCTAGAGTAGAAAGAATATTATTTTAGAACTAGTTTTAGTTTCATTTTGTTTGTTCAAAGATATGAATGAAATATTCTCTGTGTAGATGTGGAAAATAAAACTAAAATGAATGTTTTCTCATTCCTATCAAAATACTATAAAATCCAATGAAAAATGCTGGAAACAGTATTTGGCTTGGTTACTTTATAAAATCTGACCAACAACTTATCAACGCCTCATTTAATAAATACTGCAAATTAAAAAAAATATCAATCAAATTCTTAATTTTCTTTGGAAAATTTTATCTTTCCCATATTCAAAATTGGAAGAGGTGAAAAAAAAAAATGATAGCTTCAAATTTTTCTCAGATAAAATATTGGTGATTTCAGGACCAGAACATTCTCTCCATTGTCTGCTCCTCTCCTAAAGGCATGAAAGGTTTAATGAATGATAAGCTTTATCAAACCTGAACCACCTTTTAAAGTAAATATCTTAAGTCTCTAGTGTGAGAATAATAATTTCAGATAGATATTTTCTGCTTATATTTCTTGACCTTTTTGTTCAAGATTTCAAATTATAAACAATTGATGAAACAAGCATCAAAAATTTATATTGGAAAATTAAGTGTCTGAAACAAAACTGATTTTCAAAACAAAAATTTAATCTCTAAGTTAAATTTTAAAGGATGAAAATTTAAAAACCACCTTTAATTTATAAAAAGAAGAAATGAAAATTAGTTTTAAATGCAATATCAGGTTTGTTTCATATGTTTACGCTTATTATTTTTACCTCTGCAGGGAGAGATAATTTTTGTGAATGATATAATGAACAGGTTTGAAAAGTGAACCATCTTAAGAATCTTGGAAATAAAGAAAGTGTATTGAAGAGGTAACAGCTAGATATGATAAGTGATGTTCCAACCAGACACCATTTCAACTACTAGCTGAAACCCTTCTTGTTTGTGGAAATATGTATGAAAGACCATACATATAGTATTTCACTAAAATAGTACATGAAACTCAAGTATGGAATATCTATTAGTGTTCAATTAGAGAGACATACACTCACACATACATACAATATATTCTAAATGACACACTGAATTGGGCTGTGATATGTTGGAAATCAGGCGGTGTTGTTAAAAAATATAAATAACTAAAAGATGACCTGTAACAAAACAACACTAAAACAAAAACAAAATAAAGAAAAAAACAGTCATCACAGAAGAATAAATATTAAACATTGTGAATGCAGGATTATTCATCATCTCCTCTTGTCATACATGTGCTGCTGGGATAAACTTCTGGCTTGTTTGCAATATCTTTTCTTTTTCTGGCATTGTATTTATAATTCTTTTTGTAAAACTTTTTAAATGAAAGACCGGCGCCATTTCTCCATTATAATATAGAAAATCCTATAAGGATTTTGATGTGAACAGTAGTAGTAGTGGTGAATTGATAGTATTAATAATAATTGTAAATATATTAAAGGGGTTTTGGCCAGCAAGTTTTTAAATTTCAGATAAATATCCCCAAACTTCTTTCTCATATAACAATTGATCTTTTAAGTTTATAATTCTCAAAAACCTTTTTGTTGTTACACCATTATTTTCTTTTTACAATCAAACTCATCATCATGTTTAAGTATTTTTGATATTATATATATATACATACATACATATATATAATAGTTTTAAAGTAATTCAAAATGTTTCTTGTTTTTTTTTCCATTTTTGTTCATATTTTTCCAATGACAAGGCCTTGGCAGTCCTCACAGAATTTCACAGAAATTTCTAAGAGCCTTTTTGAATCATGTTAGTCTTGAACCTCCACCGGAACAGGTTGGTGTAAATGATGGCATCTGTTGAGATGCATAGTTTTTTATATGTTGTAAACTGAGCAGGCTATTAGCAAGCATACTGTCTCTTGAAGACATACCCACATTCAAATTCCTTTCTGGAGGGTCAGATTTACGAAATCCTAAGGGATCATAAGGAAAATAACGTGGAGAAGTCATTGATGAAATATGGGGCAAAGGGGAATTTAAACTATTGGCTCCTAAACTTGAGCCATATGGGTATGTGGAAGCTGTCGTGCTGCTGGGTACAGGACTGCCAAATTGGTGGGGAATCGGCATGAAGGCTGAAGAAACTTTCCCACAAGAACCTGTAGAGTTATCAGGCTGTCGATCTGATCTTCCATATTCTTCACTGGAATGGTCTGGCTCTTGCTTGATAACAGGACGAGGAGAAATTTTATTGGAGCTGTCCTGTGAATGTTTGGCCATATGTCTTGTTAAATAAGTCTCTTGAGTATAGGATTTTCCACATATACGACATATGTGTGTTTTTAAATGTTTTGTGTCCGAATGTTTCGGGATATGCTCCCGCAGACTTGCCTCGTCAGCGTAACATTTATAGCAGGAATTGCAGCGGTATGGCTTGTCAGTCATGTGAGAGCGTGAGTGTGACTGCAGGTTGGAGAGCTGTGAGAATGCCTTGCCACATCCCGGGTGTAAGCATTTATATGGCTTCTCCCCAGTGTGGGTGCGGATATGTTGTTGCAGATGGGACAGCTGAGTGAACTTACGCTCACAGATCTCACAGCGGTATGGCTTGATGCCTGAGTGGATACGCGCATGCTGAGACAAATATGATGAGTTGGCAAAGCACTTCAAACATGTGGGACACTTGTACGGCTTCGGATCCTGCTTGTGTATTTGTTGGCAGTGGATCAGCATGTCCGATTTGGTTGTAAACACCTAAGTGAGACAAAAAAATAAAATTCACCTGTTAGTGACATTCTTATTTTTACACGGAAGAATAATTAAACCAAGAAAAAGCTGCTGGCATTTGAATGATATATATATATAAAAAAAGAGTGAAAACAAAAAAAAAAAAGTTGGGTGCCTTTGCTGGAGGCAGAGGAAACAGAAAAGAAGGTTGACATTACCAATTTGATTGGTTGGATTTTGAAAGTGTGACCTTTTCTGGTGTTTTCAGAACATATGTGTAATTCCGTTGGACAAAGCTGCCTTTTGTAAATACCCTGTTCCATTGATGCCATACAAATGATTGTACCCAAAATGTGGCAAGGCATTCCCACAGTTTTCTAGCCTGCAGTTACCCTCACACTTTCTCAACAGTAGACAACTTATAGAACCATACTTTGAAGCTGCAATAATTGCTGCAATGCTATGTTGACATGATTCATAATCAAGGAAGGATGAAAATGTTTTCCATACAAGTAAATTTTGTATAATCCAGTTTGACACTTTGGGATTAGATTAGAATTTTGCTTCTATTTTTCACATAGTTCCCTAATGTCATGATTGATTCTCAGTTTTTGTATGGAAATTGATTGATGTTTTGATGATGCCTACAGGCTGAGATTTAATATATGTAATTCTTAATTTGGAAATGGTGCCAGTTGAATAATTTCCTTGATTTATTTAATTTTATATACACATACATATATATATGTAAATATGCATACACACACATATACATACATGCATATACATACATATATACATATATGTATACATATATATATAAGCTGAGTGGAAAAAATCTATGATTAAAAAACATATTTCATAATTATAAACAATAACGTAAATACAGAGCTGAAATTAATAAAAAGTACCAATAAAAGTTACTTAAACAATAACAATATGACTTGCTGAAAACTGAGAATTTAATTATTTAGATACAAGTAACAGAGCTGAAAACTCCAGAAGTTTTAAAAATTTTATTGATGAGTAGAAACTAGCCATATGAAGTTATCTTCAAATATCACAAACAGAATATTAAATCTAAAAAATTATTCATGCAATCTCTTCCAGTAACTTAAACATGAAAAATAGATTTACAAACAATACTGTTAACATTTTCATTTACATTTTCCACAAAAAGACAGCTTACCTTCTTTACTGATAAACAGTTTAATGGCATTTTTTTTACTCATTGAAAACTTATCTTGTGTTTTAATATGTAAAATAAGACTTTTAATCAATTGCTGTAAAGTGTATGTATGTACACACACACCATAGGTAGGCTATGTTTTAAACAGCAGCAGTCCAATAAGCTTTTAAAGCTCTAAAGAAAAGTTGCAATTTCAGATAAATTAGTAGAGGAGACTTTTTTCCAAATAATGTCTGACAAAGATGTAACAACAGTTTTTCACATTTGGCACTTCTAGCTGAGATGTATGTATCTGTAATACTTTATACAAGTTAGTATGGGTATTGTTTAGTACTTTAGTAAGCAGTGAAACACATCTGTGTTAATAATTACTGCTTAAATGTAAACATCCACCCAACTCAAGCCATCATGGCAAAATAGACTAAGTTACTACAAATGGTGTATTATATGCAGAGTAAAATGTGCATCTTTTTTCCAAAAAGAATAGTCTGAAAAATTTCCCTTACACACCCAGAACAAAACTAATTATTTGATTATCAAAGCATAAATTAATGCTGATGTGTAATTGATTGGAGATTATTTTCAACCTAATTGCTGATATAATATGCTTTCCCAAAGTAGCATAGATTGGGAGAATTCATAACAGCTACTTTCTAATAATTTTCATATAAAGGTAGTTATCTTTAAACTTTCTTTTGTCTCCTTTAGTCAACTATATTGTTTTATGTTAGATCCTGGAATCTCTTCATTACATTTGCATGTTGTCTCCATATTATCAGAAACTTTGTTCATAAAAAAAAACATTCTGAGTAGGAGATCTCATCTAAGATGCAAATGAATCAGTTAATGTAAGAAATGGAAAGTTAATATGAATTAAGTTCTCATAAGATGCAATGGTGGTAAATGAAAGCATGTAGAAAGGGACTATATTGAAAACTCCTCCAATCCATACAAGAGACTGAGACAATAATGTAGTTGAATATTTTCCAAGGAAGTGCTAAATGTAAATTATTAGGAAGTTCATGTTTAATCGAAAATAGAATTTATTTTACTTGAGAAATTCAGTGAAAAAAAGTACCAAAGTTTCTACTCATCTTGCTTAGTTTCATTTTGATCAACATAAGATGATTTTGAATGAAATCAACTAGTTTGCTGATGAATATATTTCTCTGTTGCCTTACTACTGGTATTTAATCAAATATCATTTAGTTTGGAGAGCATAGCCATTGAAGTTGAATCATTTTGTTACCCATAAGCTATATTCTAAAATAGATTTTATAGGAAACTAAAGAAATTAGAAAAAAAACCCTGAAATTTTACAAATAAGTATTCTTCAGAAGAAGTGAAAGAAGCAATTTTACTCTTATAATTTTTAGTGATTACACTGAATAAAGGGTGAGAACATCTAAGAAATATAAGTGGCATTTCAATAAAATATTAATTACAAAATACAATGGTTAACATTTGAGAATATAAACAGTCACCGCATATTTATTCATAAAAAATTGCTTGGAGATGTCAGTAAGACTTAAATGGCAAATATTTTATTAAGTTGCACAATTTAGAAAGCCAAAACAATTGTTGAGGAATTTGTAGTTAACATGTAATAACAACTAGCTAACATGATCTACAGTGTTACCTTCACAGTGTAATTTCTTTAAGCAATTTAATTATTGAATTAAATAAATAAAATATTTAATTCATTCTTTACATAATGATGAAAACTATACAGTTATCTAATAAAATTATTACAAATTATTTCCCCCAAATAATTTCATATACAAGATCTCCAACTTTTTCTTTTTTTCTTCTATGAATCCACCTGTTTTAACTTGATCAAAATGCATAGCCTCAAACATTGAACACAAAACTATAAAACATTTTCAAAGTAAAGTAAAATTATACTTTTTCTGCTCAGATTGAAAGTAAAATATGTGATGGTTAAGAAAATTTGCTAAACGTTTACTTGCTATTGTTTCTAATATTTTACAACTAACCTTGAAAAGGAAAAAAATAAATAAAAAGGGGGTAGTGCTTAATAAATAATTATTTTTGGCATTAAAAGAATATGTCTTAAATATTTTTCAACAGTCTGAATCAACATACATAAAGTAATCTTTTCTTAGGATAGCTTTATCACAAATGGAAAGTAAAAAGAAAAGAAAAAAACATTTATGGAAGTGTTTTTAAACTATTATAACAATCATTATTCCACTGATAAGAGTATGCAAGTATAGTGAATGCAAATATAATCAGTTATAGAGCGAAAATTATTTTTGAAGAATCTCACTTCTAGGAAAGAAAACTTGACAAGAATGATGATTAATGAAGCTTATCAAAAACGGTTACGAATAAACATAATTTCTTTTCCGTAAAATGCTGGGTAATAAAAACAGAAACTTTTAAAATTCAAGTTTCTTATGAATTCAAAAATATAAAATGGGATTAAAATGGGTCAGTGTTAAACCCTATCTAGTAGATGAGCAATTAAGGGTCAGAAAATGAATAAGTTGACCTAAGATGAGAAAAAGAGAAGTTGATGTATTTAGTGTTTGATTGATGATCTAAAGATCAGATGGCTTCAAGCAGTGAAGTAATTTGATAACAACTTTAACTTCTACTGGAAGCTTCCATCAAAATTTGACAGCAATATCCATATATAAGGGATATATTACAGCAATTCTTTAGTATTTATTTGGTTATAGAAAGACAAAATATTACTCTTGATATTTTGACTTTAAAATAGACTCATAGACTCATTATCTAAATATTTTTATTGAAAGGAAAAAGGATTTGATAATGACTTAACATAAAAAATTTTTTAAATAACTAAATGAAATTTATATAGTTATTATTCAGCATGGATTTTAATTATTAAAACTTAATTTGGAGGTGTTGGGTTTTAAGCTTAAAAGATTGGATAGTACGTAGTAACATGTGTGATAAGTGTGTGTATTTTATCTATCTGCATATTTGAAAAAAAAATTCATATCCAAATGAAAAAAGCATAACCCAAAACTCATGGAAGATGTTCTTATATGAGAATGGATGATTATGAATAAGCATTGAAGGATAATGTTGTGCATGTTATGTTTAAGAAGATAACTAATGAGTGCTACACAAGAACAGTGAGTATATTAGAAAGATGCAATGAACAAAATCTAAAGAACTAAGTCTATTATGACATAATATGAGGGTTTAGTAATTAGGTGAATTAGCTTTTCTGAATGCTTTCTATGTCAGTATTTAAGCAATACTATCCTAGATATGAATATAATGAAGAGCTCTTCATTCAGGCAAGAGGGGAATCAATAAAATTTGATAGGGAAACTAGATGTTTTTAGAGAGAGGGGACAAGGAAATCTGCGACAGGATAAAAGCTAGTCTTGAAGCCCATTGTAAAATTGTAACATGAGTTCTGCTGGTAGATTTCAGATTGTCAAACAATGAAAGATCAGAACATAACTATTTTGTGAG
Organism: Octopus bimaculoides; assembly: GCF_046866305.1. NCBI lineage: Eukaryota > Metazoa > Mollusca > Cephalopoda > Octopoda > Octopodidae > Octopus > Octopus bimaculoides. The sequence goes on along the minus strand of NC_142930.1, from coordinate 87,883,887 downwards.
GAAATAAAATAGAACAGAAACATACACAGCATTGGCTGTGAGAAAGAAGTTGCAAGAAAAGCTTGTAGAAAAAGTGTTGACCATGATAATTACATATACTAACTAACAAGTTTAAACATTCTAAGAAGTCATAGAACTTATCAAATTTTGATATGTTTAGTTTTGAATATGGATTATGATGAGTAATTGGAACAGCTGAAATTAGGTGTAAGTATAGCAGTCTAGATTGTGTTTGTAGATGAGAAAGAGGAAATTTGTAAAAGGTATCTGGTGGGCAGTGGAAATATTAATTACTAGAAATAACCTGAAATAGTATCCACAACAGCTTTTTTAAAATTAGAGTATTAAGTGGGGTGTGTCCATATTGAAATTTTTGACTAAGATTAACTATGGTGGAAGGTGGAAAGCTTTAGCTGGAATTTGATGAAAATATGGAGTATAATTAAGAGAATTTTGTCAAATGAAGGAAACAAACAATTTGACTAAGCTGGAATGCACAAGAATAATTGGAAAACTTTTTGATATCTTCATAGATTAATCAATGCTAAACTTTACATGGATACAAAGTTCACCTTTTTAGCTGAAGCTGATGCTGAGAATATAACTGAGGAGATAAGATTGAGATTATTATTTGAGAGGAATAGTACATAAAAATGTTATTATTTGAATTTAGTGGTGTTGAATGTCATATGAGTCAGTAAAGTTTTCAACTGATAATCTTAATATTGTCTGAATACTGCGAATAATGAAGGTTGAGTTCAATATTGTATACATCAGAATCATAAATGTTTTTCCGAGGAAATTAGTGTTTGATTTGGTAAATATTTATAACATTACAAGGAACATGTCTGAACAAGATAGAATGGCAGCTATTACACTTGGGAAATGTTTTGCATTTTCTGTCTGCAGCTGCAGCATTATGTTTCCATCTTATTACACAGAAAAGGATGGTGGGATTTAGACATGCTAATTAGATACCTTCTAAATATCATTAGTATGATAATTCTTCATACAATTAAGCTACAAGTAAAATAAAGTTTTCTTTATGAAACAACATAATATTTTCATTTAAAAATAAATCATCAATCATTTACATAGATTTTAAGATTTTTATTATTTTCAAATGAAAAAACTATGCTGTTTCCTAAATGTTGTGTTACTTAACTAACTGGATGATGAATTATCATACATATATTATTTAGAGTATATCTAATTACTGTTTCTAGATCCCTTTCTTTCTCTGTGTGTAACGAAAAAGTAAACATGAATGCAGCAGCACATAAAATGTCTTTGAATTATTGTAAAAATCTTGTAACATGCACCATCATGAAGTTAGTGTTATACTAGTAAATCCATTATTAAAATTTAATGATTTCATTAAAATTTTAAAGAAATGATATATTTTAAAGAAAATAACATTTTCTGAAAATATATTTATCAAACGATATGTCAAGTTGAAAACTATAATCATGTAAAATCTATTTTCTTTTACTTTTATATAATATTTAAGCATTCAAAATGAAATCATAGTAAACTGTAAATGGCTGCAAGAAATTAGAAAATCCTAGAAATGCTCTTGCAATTTGACTGATAATAAAAGTTGATATACTTATTCTTAGGGTTTCTAATAAAGAAAAAGTAACATAATCTGCTTTATGCTTACTGCATTTAAAATTCAAATATTGTTTGAAAAGCAGATGATCTTATTAAATCTAATTATATTTAGAATATTAAATAATACATGGGCATTTTCAAAGTATAAAGTAAATATTACCTTGAGACACTTACTTCATTAGTAAACTTCAAATGAGGTAATTATCTGATTAAAGAAACTTTGATTGTATTCTAAATTAGCTATTTATGGGCCAGTTCACATTACTGGTTTTAAAAATGCTATGTTTTTAGAGAGTTGTCTAACCGTTATTGAGGATTTGCTCATAATATATATTTAAAAAATCACAGGAATAATACAAAAACTCTTATAGTGAAACTTTAACAGTTTGTCATGGTTTCTAGTTAACTTTACAGCTAGGAAAGTCACATTTCAATGAAGCACAACCCTAGGTTGATGCTGAGCAATTTGAAATATCAGTTTTGATTAAGAAACTATCCCAACAGAAAAAGAAGGAGGAAGAGGAAGAAGAAGGAGGAAGAAGTTTATTATTAAAGTTTTGGCGAAAGTATATCTATCCTAATGTGATCACCTGTTTAAAGAATCTATTTCACACACTATGCTAAACTATCCTAACTGTGAGGCCTCACAACTTGGCAAGTGACACCAAAGTGATTAGTTCTGCTTGCCATGATGTGATGGATGACTTGCAGATGGGGATCAAATGTAAGAAGTTTTCTTGGGTTTTTTTCTTTTTCTTTTCAATTCATTATTGTTTTTCATGTTTTATTTGAATTTTTATCTACTTTATCAATGATATAACACAATTCTGCACACATACTTAGATATATAAGATATATGCACAAAATGATATAAAAAATAATAAGTAAGCAGAGATAGCAAAGTTTAACAAATATTATTTTATGGGCCAATACCCATAGTTAATTTGATTAAAACTTTTCCTCTTAATCCTTAGGAATCAAACTAAAAGATACTAACTGGTAGGGGATATTTTATATACCAGAGCATTACAGGTAGATTTCTTTCTCCCGCCAAACGAAAAACAAAAAGAAAAATAATTAAAAAATGTTTTGATAAGGTTGAAAGTGCCCAGAAGTTAATATTAAAATATATGAAATGAAACTTTGATAGAAGGAACTTAACAGTTCAATACTTGTAATTAATATCACTTTGAAAACACTGGTTCTTGTCTAATCACTAAAGTTAAGCAATATCAAACCAGGTTAGTGGTTGGAAAATCTAGGAATTCTAAGCATCATTATTAGTTTAAAGGCCTTGGTAGTGTAGTAAGCAGCCTGTCAGTCTTATACTCAATATAAGACAAAGAGGACCGAAATCTCTTACTATGCAGTAATCAATAATACTATTATAACCTTAATAATTTAGTCATGATCAGTGACAGTAACCAGATTATATGAGAGTTGCATTATATGCCTAAGACTGATATTTTATGTAAAAAGGGTTTTTTCTGCTTCAGAATAAGTATGAAAATTCTCACTTAGAACCACTTATTTTACAAATGCCCATGGGAAAGATACATTTCAGTATCCAATTTCTGTGCCTCTGAAAATCTGAGTTTCTTTCGTCTTTTTATATGGTAATATGTAAGATTCCTAGTTTTCTTCATTGTCAATAATTCCCATTATTTGAATTGTTCTCATCAGACGTTCTACATACAATAGTTAACTTTCTTCCTAATGAACATGCAATGAAAGTTATTCAGTTTATTATAGCTACAAGAAATTTGAAAAATATTTACTTTTCTTTTTACTAAAATAATGTTTTCGTCACACAAAATGCAATTTGTAAGACTAAAAATATGAATGGTCTACAAGGAAATGTCAAAGAGAAATTATGATTAACCAAATTTGACTGATTTGGAAGTGTTGCATGTTGATTTTGACTCCAGTAGTGAAGATTATAAAAACCCCAGAAAGTTGAGCAGTTATGATACTGTTTTCATTGTTAGAGGGTTTAGAAAATCCATCCAATCTACATCAGCAATGTGGGAACTAACCATAGAGAGTCATACATTCATTCTCTAAATAAGACCATCTCATGAAAATTAACTTTTTCTGAATCAAATTGTATGCATGTACTTCATATAACATCTGCTATATGAAATACACACAGTTTGTCATGGTTTTCTTTAGCTAACTTAACTTAAAAGTAACAAAATTATTTTATATAACAGATAAATCACAATAAATAAAATAAATTATTGTTTTTTGATTTTTTTGCTAGTTAATTTTACTTTTTTTCTGGTTTTTACTTTCTATAAAAATTTTCTCTAAGCTTTATTCTCTATTTCACTCTTTTTTTTTTGTATCAGTAAACATCTAGAAAGATCCAAACTTAAGTACAATATTTTCTTACCTGGTCGCACATCTTGCACTGGTAGGTTTTAGCAGCTTTGGTGGGCTTCACTGGCTGGGGTACCACCAAGGGTGCATTGGCAGCTGGAGTGGATGAGCCAACATGGGCAGTCCGATAGCCTCCGTTACTCTGAGTATTCGGACGTAAGTCTTGAACTCGATTCATATTATCTTGATTGACACTATCTGTAAGCATATAAAATGACATTGAAACTTAATAACAAGCTTTTCAAATCCTGTAAATAGCAGAGGCCTACAGAGTTGCAGCAGAATATTACAAGCTGTTAACACAGATTAGACAAATTTGATGGCCCTCTTATGAGATATAAGAATTCATATGTTGTAGTGCTTACTGTAAAATTGCTGTCAATTACTAAACAATTTTGATGAAAAATCTAAAGCCACAATAGTTTTCTCTTGAAACATCCTAGACATAGAATACTAGTTACATAAAGTCGGTTTTCCAAAATCTCTAGAAAATTGCTGGTCATCACCAAAAAATTGAACAGATTTTAAGATAATATATTTTTTTGTATCCATCATTAATAAACTTTAATCAATTTTCACTAGAACAAATCATTAATGTCTGAAATAACACAAAATGTATTTTGTAGAAAGTAATAAGCAATATCCTTGAAAAGCAACTTTGTATCTACTTTGTTTGTTTTTACTAAATTTCTAAACAAAAGTATGAAGTTGTATTTATCATCTAGCATACAGAATGTTATACTTAATAAACCACCACATAAGAAACTAGCTTAACAAGGGCAATAACAACAACAACACTAATAGCAAATATAAGTAAGGCAGGCTACAACTGATGGCAGAGACTAGAGTTGGTAGAGATTAATGAGCTGGCATTTTTTAACTGATGTGGGTGGGGAAACTGAATTCCAAAGGGAATGGTGTGAAAATACAGAAACCAAGAGACTATTTTAAAGAGGAGTTTGTAAGTAAAATGTTTTAAAATACTTAAAATGAATTCATTTCAACAGAAAAATTGACTTCAATATAACACTAAAAATAGAGAGAAAAATCTAATTTTAAAAGTATGGTCTCAATCTTTCAAATGTTTGTGAGACAAAAGACAAACATTTAATACAAACACACACACACATATTTGTGTAAGGAGCCCATCTCACTGTCAACACCATAATTTCTTTCTCTGTGCAGTCTAATATCCCTGAAGGTCAAAAGTGACATGAATGAGACACTGACATTGGTGAATCACTGGTTGAAGTACTTTTGAAACTAGCATGGTGTGAAGAATGGGTAAATGATGCTGAGACATATTTAACTGTTTAGCATTTAAACTGGCTACATCTGGCCTAAATATTCTACCTGTTTTGTGTTCAAACCAGCTAGATCTGGCCTCTCACACCAATCCTACAATAGCATTCGAAAAATACACAATTACATTATTAAAATCTGAAAGCTATGAGATCATGCATGATTAATTCAAAACAATGTGAATAAATAAGCAATGAATTTGTGAGAGTAATCTGAATGATAAAGGCTTCATATCTTTCAAGAGTAGTAGCTAAAAGATATGGTGTTCAATATCATTTGGAGGTTTATGGTGCTGTGCTGAAACTAATGAATAATGGCTAGTTTTAATTCTAATATTGATCAAATGACAAACATTCCAGTCTTTGTGATTCCAAGTTTTTTCCTACTAAATAATCACCTAGTCAGTTGTATGCTTTAGCTTTGAGAGTAAGTACACCCAATTTGTTTCATATCTATCTTTCTTTTGCAGATGTGAACCTTCAAAGTGTTTAAAATACATTACATCAAAGACAGAAATTGATTTAAAATGGTATCTGTGAAGATATAATTTAGATAATAAATAAGAGATGCTGTACGTATATTTGATCATATTTTTCATCAATACTTCAGGAAAAGTAAACGCTATCCTTTGTGAATGAGGTGAGAATTAGACAAACCTTATGTTCAGAGCTCTCTCTCACACTTGTCCCCCCCCCCCCACCAAAGCCAATAATATTAATCATTGACAAATACTTTTTTTCTTCATTGCGCAATTATTTGAAAGCTTTCAAGTTAATTTCTAGTATGATTTTTAAATGTTTTGTCCACTAAATAGGTTAATACTAAGTTGGGCATATTACATATAGTTATATAAGGATAGGTTATTGAAATTTTTTAAACACTGCTTAATGTGAAATACATCCTATCTAATGGCATGCAAATTATAGTTTGGTTCATTCCATTCAGTAAAATTCTCAGCATCCAACAGAAGAGACTGAACAATGAAACATCTCTATGAAAAGAGTCAATATTTTGGCAGAGGAAGGCTAAACAGAAAAAATATATACATAAACATTTGGTAAATTAAAATGGCATCTGAGAGGTAACATGCTCAAAATGTATGTTTTAATAATAACTACATACAGAATAATCCTACACATCAACAAGCACATGTGAATGGGGGTGGAAGAGAAATTTAGAATAGAAACTACCGAAATTTAATGTAGTTGATTTGGTAGGATGTTTCAACTTTAATGACAAACAATATTTGAATCTCTATGCCAAAATGTTCAGTTAAAAAATGTAATATCCTCAATGTAGGTAAAGAGAATACTAAATAATATGTAATTAATATGTGATAGCAAAAAAATATCCTTCTGTATAGAATAAATGTAAAAGTTAGGAGAAGATATATTTCTCCAATAACATTTTATTATGTCATTTAGAAGAAATATTTTGAGTGAGCAGTGAGACTATTGGGACAATTAAAATGATGTACAAACACACACACCTTCCAAGAGCATCTCTATACAATCTTAATGTTATAATATACTGATTTATGCCAGTTAATTTTAAGTTTGTGAATCTGATAAAAATAAAGTTCACTGAATTGATAAAGACTTCTAAAGAAACAATGATAACAATATATTAATATACCTAAAAATGGTTTCTTTGCTACTTTTGGTCAAATACAATAACAACCTACATATATATATATATATATATATAATTAACAATATATGTATGTTTGTGTGTGCTTTGATACATTATTCTTTATAATTTAGTGTAAATACTTCCTGTCTTTTTTCGTTGTCCCTCCCATCATAATTTTACCTTCCCTTTTTGTATTTTCTCCCCCACCTCCCCTCATCTTCAACTCTCTCAACTTATTTCAAATTCTCTATTTTTTTTTTATCTCTCAGTCTTTCTGGCATTTCCCTCCCTTCCCTTGAACTATTTTGTGGGAGCTTTCAGTCATCCTCTATGGTGTCAATAGCAACTCACCACCCAGGGGATTCCAAGTAAACTAAGAGTCATTTCCAAATTTAATTACATCTAATGGCCTACAGCTGTTTTGTTGGAGGTGAGCAGCATGTGTTTGTGTGTGCATGTGTGTGAGCAGCATGTGTTTGTGTGTGAATGTGTGTGTGTGTGTGAAAAAGAGAGAGAGAGAGAGAGAGAGAGAGAGAGAGAAAGAGAAAGAGAGAGAGTGAGAGATTCTTGCAGGGTTGGCAATCTTATGGTTGGTGGTCATAATGGAAGAAAATATAGTGAGTTGTGGTAGTCTAAGGTTAAGACATTGTGTTTATTGCAGTTTACATTAATGGCATGTTAACAGCTGGCCTGCTGATGCTTAAATGCCAGAAGAAGATGACTAGAGTGGAAGGATCTTGCTGACACAACAGCCAGACATGAGTTTAAAGACTAACCCCCACCTCCTACTCTGGACTCAACATTCCAATTTATAAAAATAGTCATTGAGGTCTTTTGTTTCCACCCATAAATAGAAATATCTGAAAATCTTTATTTGTTTCCCCCTTTTCTTTCTCTCTCCCTCTCCTCCTCACTCACTTTATGAGAATGTTCTATTGAAGTTCAATCTTCTGCCACAATTCTTTATCCTTAAACAGAAACTTGTTGATAAAAAAATGGTTGATATCATACTTGTAACACTGCTACCATTCTGAGTGTTTATTAATTTTTTTCTTTGAAAAATTGAAATGATACAAATCAAGCAAAAAGACAAAATATATTTATAACAATAATTTCTGATATTGATACAAACCACAGATTTTCAAGAGGGATGTAATTGTTTTACTACATACTAGTATCTATTTTACATACTGGTATCTATTTTATCAAATGCAGTGTGATGATAGCAAAATCAACTCTGACAATGTTTGAACTTAGAACATGCAATTTGTCACTCCATCACCCTGATTTCTAACATTGTCTCAAAGCCACACACTTGAAGGAGAGGAGCAATGGTTTGCAAAGGTTCATAAATTGAGAGACACAATGTGTGATAATCAGAAGATGGACAAGTGAGTGAGGCATGTCAAAGTGAAGATGGCATGAGACTAGTTAATTTCAAAGGGTAAAGGCTACTGTAGTAGTGGTTGTAAAGAGAAAGAAAGAACTTTCAGAGTTTGAGGTGTATGCTATTCATATTTTGGGTGGGTTGGGCACAATATTGCTTACTTAATGTCCGATGTGATATTGTCTACCATCTGTTTAACAAGACAATATTGACATGACTTAACTGGAGAGTGTTTTTTGAGCCTATGTTCAGAGATACCTTGTAGGGTTTGGTATGAGGTACATCAGTTTTATGTCAGTGACAATTGGGTGTGGAAGATTAGGGAATATAATATGCCTCAAGTATTTGTCTGGTACTAACATCAATTATTACAGCATCTACTATAAACCAAGAAGACTAGCAGAAGTTGTAAAGTATTGAATTAAATGTTTTACAACACTTAGTTTTGACCCTCTAAGCTTTGATTCTGAATATCACCAGGATTAATTTTTGATGTTCATGCCTGTGTAGTCGATAAAATAAATAACAGAAATAAATGCATTATGGCCTGGTCATTGATTTTACCACTTCCCTACAAGCATAAAGTTTTGTGTCAAAGTGAAAAATCACTTCTTTTGGTTGAATTTATTTGAGTACATCACTGACATTAATTTGTCAATCCCTGGGTTGGTGATAATCATTATTGATATTGGCTAAATTTAAAAGCACAACAATGAAGCAGTGAACTAGAGATACAACATCTAATCTAGCACTCTACTATGATTATTATTAGTATTATTATCATTATTACTATTATGATGATGATGATTTCTTAAATAAACATTAAAACATAAGGGCATTTATGACAAATGGTTCCTACTGGGAATTAAAAATTGGCTTTAATATCATATGCACAAAGTCCTCACCATGCCCCAGATGAAATTTTAAAAGATAAATCAAGAAAGCAGATATGGATTACTGATATAGCTTGTACTAATGAGAAAAACATTTATGAAAAGCATTTGCCAGCTGATATATTGTTTTACATAACAGAAATTGTGCATTGTTAACTATTCTTTTTAGTTTTTGGCTATCTTCAACCATTTAGTAGTATGCAGTTATGAAAGCTGAATAACTTGTGTTTTTTTTTTACATGCAAACGTTTCCGTGTGATTTTAGAAGTGAAGAGAGCAATAATGGAAATCATGTAACTAAAACGGTAGGGGCAAAATTGATTTTGAAACATGGCAGAATTATCGAAAATCTGTCCACAGACAAAAAACAAACATCACTATTGAAAATGAATAGCAACAAAAAAAAACAAAAAGAAATTAAGAATTAAATAAAGACTATGATGGTAAAATATGTTTGAAAGATTATTTTATAACTAATTCCTCTGTGACCAGTAAATGTAAGAAAAAGAAAGTTCAAGTGATTTTTTAGAAAGAAAAATAAATATTTTACATTATTATAAATAAGTATAATAGGATAGCATTCTTCAAATAATCTATTACTGAAGAGTACTTACTTTACTAAACAATTTGAATTTAGGAGATATCATAGTTAACAGCAAAAGTTTGTTTACACCAACCATATGTGTATCAAACAAGTATTCCACTCAACATACCTATAGCATATCTATATTTATATGCAAACTCTCCACCCAACAATATTCAAGTGGACATTTTATGACAAAAATAGAGATGTACCAGGAAAATGTAGGATAAGTGCTTTGTATGGGAAGAACATATTTGGGGCATACATTTAGAGTAAAGGGGTAAATTGGAACTGTATTTAAAAGGTGTGTGGGGTATTTTGAAATAGAAACAAGTTTACCAAAGAGTGAATATAGTTCTTTATACTTGTGTTTACACAGATGTGTAATAATTAGAGAGATTGATGTAACACAAGAAGATACATGATAATGATAACATCATGTAATGAGTTACATGATAAAAGTCATGTGGTAAAAAGCATAGAATAGAAAAGTGAGTGAAAAAAAAAAATAACAAACAATAACGGAGCAGCATAAAGAAATGATTAATCTCTGATTTGCAATAATCTCTGATTTGCATACAAGAATGACGAAACATAAGCTGTTGTTATAGTCTTTAAAGAAAAGACTAGTGAGAGATGGTGGTAAATCTTTTCAAGCACAAAGTGAGAATAAATATGCTCACCTGTGACATGATTATCTTTAGACATACCTGTTGATGGAACAGAAATGGAACTTTAGATAAAATTGAGTAGTATCAATCAGTAGACTAGGTTCGCACGAAATATGTACTAATAGCATGCATGAATACTGACAGAAAATTTCCCTTGAAACAAGATATATTGTAATTCACATAGACACACACACTCACACACACATGCATAAACATTTCATTCATACTGTGGTATAATTTAACCAATTCTAGTGGTCAGAATATTGCAGGCAGCACTCTTAACACAGATTTACTCCACATGTTCTACAAATATGCATATATACTATACGCACAATTTTTTTGCATATAACTATAATAACATAGTTATTTATTCAACAACAATTTAAACATAATTGCCAACATAAATTATTGGGTGATTATTAAATACTATAATATGTAAAAGACAACAACAGCTATCTTCACATATCATATAGCACACAGTACTCTAAATTTAAACATGCAACACAGACCGCACAAAAGTAACAAGACACTAGTGTTTCTCTGTTCAAAATAAAGTATTTCTCTATACAATAGTATCAATAATATAGAAAAGTTTTGATATGTCAAACATTATCTGCTTGACTAGTATTCCATCCACGATCATCCCAGCTTCTTTTGTGTCATATTATATCCAAGACTCATCCAGTTTATTCATCCATTTTTAAGACAAGGAGAAATTTCAAGGAGATTTTGTTGCTATTTCTTGGAAATCAAGTGGCCATGTAGAGGCTCTCATTTTAGGAACTAACTGCGTGCCATGGGTCTGGACAACACAACAACAATATGTTGTCAATAATATATAAGCCTCTGTTATTCTTATATGGATTATCAGAGACAAAATCATAGATTACTGACAAGCAACTAACCAGCCTATATATATATATATATATATATATATATATATATATATATATATATATATATGAAGGAAATGACTTATCCATCATGAAAAATAACATATTAGAGAACCAATCTGAGTAAGACAATACATATAAAATAACATTTAAAAAGTATCAAAGTTAGTTTAGCATATCATAACCCTCAGAAGTAGAGTGTATTTTTGACTTCCAGGATAGTTCAGCAAATAGTTTTTTTAGTTGATTATTGCTATATATTATATACATGTGTGTGTGTGTATATATATATATATATATATATATATATATAGAGAGAGAGAGAGAGAGAGAGTGAGAGAGAGAGAGATACACACACACATATATGCATGTGTGTGTGTGTGCATATATACGTGTGTGTGTGTATGTGTGTATATATATATATATATATATATATATATATGTATACATGCATGTATGTAAAATTCTTGTCATTCAGTATATAGAGTAGAATATATAACCAAAGTTTAGAAACCCATGAGTTCCTTTATAGTTTGAACAGTGTGTGCATGTAGAGAATTCAAATTATTTTTTGAAATATCCTGTTGAAGTTATCCAGCAATACCCAGAACACAGAATGTATTTCAAACAAAAAAAAAAAAAAAAAAAGAAGAGAAGAGATAGGTTTATATGTTTACTCAATATATTCTTACATGTATTTCATTACAGAATAGTTTTATAGTATTCAAAGATTTACCTTACAATCAGATTGCATAAATCATTGAGATTATATATGAAATGAGAAATTTGCCTTAGGTGGTTCAACCCACACATCGTCTTTCCAACAGAATTTAAACAGGTTGGTAGTTTATAAGGTAGGAAGTTTATTATAACAATGGAGATGATGGTAAGTATATTAAGTCACAATGTGGCCTGCAACATTTAATATAGATTTATGATGCGATGGTAGAGTCAATGACTAGGATAGACATATTAATCTATTTGAAAGTTACTATAACTTTAATTTTATCTGACCAACACTAGGTAGTTAACATACATTCTCACAAATTCTGTTACATACAGAATGACTTTCACACACATACATATAAATAAATGTAAGTACTCATTTACAAACATATATATATATATATATATATATATATATATATATGTGTGTGTGTGTGTGTGTATGTATGCATATGTATACATACACACATTTCTACATTCATTTATATACATATATACACAAAAATATGCATATAATTAATCTCCCCTGCTTGCTAGTACCCTTAATTATTAATTTTTATATATATATATATATATATATATGTATATATAAATTTGAACTATGAAGGCCTGTACATATATCTGTGCATGTGTGTGTATGTATCTATTTAGGTGTATATGTCAAACCATTTATATGTGTGTGTAAATGATATTATATATGTATGTGTAAATATTAGTTGCCTAGTGTTGGTCAGATAAAAGTGAGAATTAAACGAAGCTTTCAAGCAGATTAATATGTCTATCCTAATCATTAGTGCTCGCCATCTGGTAACAAAAACCTATGTTCATTCTTCTAGACCACATGACAATTTAGCACACCATCATCTCTATTATAAGAAACTTTCTCTTTATAAACTGCTAACCCATTTAAATAAATTCTTTGAGACCTTAATCATGGCAGAAGGTAGGTTTAACTATTACAAATTTTCTTATATTCTATACAACCTCTGATGATTTGATGATGCAATCTGATTGTATGGTAAAACCTTTAATAAAGAATTTATTCATTGAAGAAACACATGTAAGAATGTATTGAATAAATGTACAAACTTATCTACATTCTTATGATATATACAAACATATGTATAGATACATGTATATATATATATATATATATATATATATATATATATATATATATATATATATATATATATATATATATATATATGTACATACATACATATGTTTGTTGTTGACCAACTATTAGATATACAGAAGCAGAAAGTACACTTTAAAGATATTAATATGTAAAGGCAACTGTCATTTTGCATAAAGTGAGACTTCCCATTCTCTGAATAAGCTTAAAGAAACAGGTTCAGAAAATTATTATCTGTTAGAAGTTCTGGCAAAAGAAAACAGAAATGGCATGAATAAGTTATAGTTAATAATGCATGCCTAAATTTGAATAACTTGAAAAAGTACTTCACTCGCAAAAATGACATAAAAAGCCAAACACTCTATTTTCAAGTGTATTTTTTGCATAACCAAGTGGTTTGAATTGTGTGATGAAACAAAGGAGAATTTATCTTATAAGCAGGAATGTTAATAATGATTTTAAAGTGTTAGAACATCTCTTTAACAGAAAAATTGTTATAGTAAAGAATAAATGCTATCTTGGCTTTTTTTTCTCTTTATCATCCATTCTTTTTTCTATTAAGATAATGTAGAAATGGAAAAGATATTCAGATAAAAATAAACTAAGATATGAAGCGACAATAGATTTATTAGTTTCAATGCCAACAATGGTAAGAAACTGAAGTTTGAAAAAAAAAAAATCAAAGTGCTTATAAGATAAATAAAATGTATCATAAATGTTCCATAGATGGCCATGTTGATTTAGTGTATGGTTGAAATAGGTTAAATATCAGTGTTTATGTGTCTTAAGGCTAAAACAGTTCTTACAAGACAACATTTAGATTTAGAGAATTCTTAATTATTGTTAACAATGATACAAAATTAATTAGAAGATCTGATTTCAAAGACTTACATTTTGTTCCGCTCATGAAATATGATTGGTCTACAAGAACAGAATAAGAAACCTCAGACCTAATGTCAAATAACATGCCAAATTATATTTGTTAGAAAAATCAAATCAATTAAACTGAGATGTATTAATGATATATATTAATAGTGAATTTAAAGTCTATTATTTCTCAAGAAGATAAGAAATATCTTCATTATAGTTATATAATTTTTTTTGAGATTTTTATGTAATACTGAAGAAATGAAAGGAAATTAAAGAATAATGTAGAAATATTTAAAGGGAAATAAGGTTACATCATAAAAAAGAAGAAAAATACTTTTAAAAGTCAATCTGATCATTGTAAACACAGAAGTTAGAATTTCTTCTTTTTATTGACTCTTTTACATTTTTTTTGTAAAAAGAAATGTAAGGTTAATATTTTATCCATAATTAAGATATGACATAGTGGACTTTGGACAAAGGACAAAGCATAGATAATATATGGAATTAACAAGGAAGAGGGAACAGCACAATATGCCCTTTGAAGGGCCCTCCCAGAATAGTGTAATTCAGAATTTAAAAAATGTAAACAAAGAGACTGTTTGTTTATATGATTTGAACTTGCATCTTTAAATTTAAATTCTTCAAGGTCTGGCTTTAATTTTCACAATTATATCTCTTTTGTTATTTAGCTAGAGAATGAACAGCACAAAAGACCTTTGCAAGCTTGCAGATTACTGATGTTGATGCAGTTGACATTGTTTTCAGGACTAATAAGTATCATTGATTATATTTTTTCAATACATTTACAAAAACAAAGAAAAAAAAAGAATGTTTTGTATTTTCCCCCCATAATACAAGTAGTTCATTGGATCCCTAAGCACAATAATGTTTCACCAAGGAATGAAGAAATATGATGAACAAGTATTCTTGAATAACTTCCACTATGAAATATAAACATATCTAAAGTTGTATCTATTAATAAATCATTAAACATTTATTTATTTTTAAAAATCCTCAAAGCTTGGAATGAGGATTTGGTTTGCTCAAAGGAACTAGCACTTCCCGTACAATAACCCTTTTCTAACTGGCTTGATTGTTAGGAAATCTTTTGCCAATAGAAACGCCTTCCTGTAGTGTATACTGGGTGTATTTTGGTACAATTTGGTGAGAAGACTGAATATACTAACCCTGATTTTGGCAATTAATCTAAGCGATGAACACTTCAAATGTAATACCTGGAACCATCATGAGAGCTAACCTTCATTTTGAATAATCAGCATCGGTAGGATGGATGACAAAAAATATCTTTGTATTTGACTACATTACCAAAGTAGATAGATATAATTTTGTCTGATGTTGACTAGATGGGCCATAACCTGTACATAATGAATAGGTACACAGCAAATTGTGATGCAGATTAGACAGATACTGTTTGCCTGTGCAAAAAAAAAATGCTAAGGGGGTATAAACACGGTCATCATATTTGCAACTAAAACATAGCCCCTGCCATCAGAAGTGAAAATAAAGAAAAATGAAGATTGTGCAAAATGGAAATTAGCGAAATAATTTGTAAATCACAAAAAAAAAAAAAAAAAACTTAGTAAAAAAAGATTGTACTTAATGTGAATATTTATCAATTGTGTTTTTAAAAATTTCTTGGAGTTATGTTCAAAAATAAAATTCATTGAAATATTTTATTAAAGAACAACATTTTATAAGTTTTACACACAGCAGATAATGAACCTTCTAAGATAAATGAAACATGCACATGCAAATAAATAAATAACTTGATAAATGAATAAATAAAATGATTTCAAGTAAAAATGCTAGTAGTTCATTCATCTAAATTCTGTATATTTTATTTCTGTGAACATTTTTCAAGAACAAGAAACTAAATGTAATGCCATCTATCATTGCAAAATTATTACAAGGCTTTTTATTTGGTGAGCTCGATTGAGAAATAAATTGGAATATGTAAGCCATGCAGAGATTTCCAAAGACTAAATATGTAAGCTACATTGATGTTCTCAAACTATATGAGGTTAAATAGCATGTAACCCATTCTGCTGTGAAAAAAGAAAAAAATCGAAATTTGAAAAATTTCATTTCTATGTAGATGATTATAAACAAAAGACAAATGTCCTTTCTTTAACTTGGTATTGCAACAACAAATTTACCATAGAAAATAATAGTTGCTCATAAGTAACGGCAGTTGGTCTATTATTGACATTTTTCATTGATAAAAACAAAATTGTTGCCTTGTGAAAAAGAACAAAATAAAAAATAATATAACTGATGTCAGATGAACAGCATTTATCAGATAAATACTATTTTTTTATCAGATAAACAAAATTTGCAAATTTATTCTTACAATTTATTTTTATTGCTGTTGTGGAATAGTCAGATGCATAGACCTTGCAGCATAACGTTCTGAGATCAAGTATTTCTTATTGGATATCAACAAAGTCAACATAGGCATGTCCCAGTGTGTCACCACTTGTACCAGTATATTACAGATTCTTAGCCTAAATATTTGAACTCAAACCTGTTATATTGAAACCTTTTATAATCAAGTATCATTACATCTGAGCCAATCTAATATTTGGCAATGATCAACTTTAGATGATAACCTGCCAATCTTTTACACATTGTTATCAGCTTAAATGAATATAACATTCATAACATTGATTACAAAATGTTATAAACAAATTTATTAGATGATGATTTTGTCAGGACAAGAAACTAAGTTTTTAAAATTAATTTTTATTTTAATTCTATTACATTTTTATATTATAAATGCAACTTACATATTACTATGTTAGCAGTTTCTTGTTATGAATGTTGTGAAAGGCTTGATAGCTTAAAATAAGAGACAAGAATGATGATTAATTGCTAATGGACAATGGTCAACACCATTATGTTGTTCTCACTGAACTTCTACATAAAGTAGCATGTAATAAAATATGTAAAGCCAATGATGGTAAAAGAAACTGGCATAACTCTATAAAAATAAATACTTCTCTTTTACTGAGAGGGTTGAGCGGATTGAGGTGATCAGAGAAAAGAGAAAAATGGAAACTGAAAGTGTAAATGGGAAAAATGACACAATAATATTTCAGCGTAGTCACTTACCTTCATATGCACCTAAGTGATCATCTATTTGACCAGCACATGCTTTCCTCCACAGAGGCTTGTAGGAATGATATGTCTGTATGTCTAATGGGAGAAAATGCAGTTGTATAGGGACAGGAAGCAAAAGACTTTCATGACAATACAATTTAATTAACTAAAAATTCAAAGAAAGTGTTGGTTTTTAGCAATTATAGCAAATATTTTAAAAGCAATAAAGTATTTGGTTTTTAGTTTCTGAGCATGTAAATTAGGGCTCTTCTCCCACACTCCTTATAAAGACTGCACATTATATATGTGTGTCTGTGTGTATACATATGTACATTGTTTTATATTAACTCTTTTGCTTAGAAAATTATTTGTTATTGAAATCTTGAGAAATTGGCAAATATTTAACAATTACTATAGTTACACATCAGTTTAAAACTACATTACGTAGCTTCCACCTGCTTTTACAAAGGTGAGTTTTTGAAGAAGAATAAGGATGTCAATAAAAGACACTCTCAGTCAAGAAACAGTGGTATAAGAGTGTAGAAGAAGCTAATGATAACAAATGCTTTATGACTTTTTCTTAGTGGATAGTTGTGTATAATGATGGGTTATATGTCTTGCCCATTTTTTTTTTTGCATTTAGAATAAATATAACAGAAACATTATTATTTCTAAATCTCTCAACGAGAGACATACAGTAACTACTTTAAAGTATAGATTATTTGCCAATATAATATGGCAGTCTCCTGTTTGAAAATATAAGGACACAGATTGTGTGTCGCATAGACAACTGGAGACAATGTTTCCTGGGGCTAAACAACAGTAGCATTCATCCCAACCGGGACTGCCATATTAGGTTGGCAAATAATCTTTACAATAAATATAATATTTCTTTATCAAAATGTATGTAGATAACTACAACATCATCATCATCATTATCTAAACAACTGTTTCTCTATATTCATATTATTTGTGAATATACATATGGATATGTATATTCTTTACTTGAAGACAGAACTGTAAAAAGGTTTGCAAATTTATTGAGTTTTAAGAGAATATTGAATGAGCATTATGAATGGTACTTAGGAAACGGATTTGGAGGGAAATTTTCATTTAGTGAGTAGTTCTTTCTGTCTCACTGTTCCCATCATTAGCAAATACCTAACCAAAATAAGCAAATCATTTGCAAAGAAATTCTTTTCTAGTGGGAAAATATTAACTATAAAAAAAGATTACATAAAATTATAAAGTAAACAAAAAAACTGTGCAAGAATTTGTAATTTTAGTGTCAGTGTTTGTGTATAAGTGTAAATGTGTGTGTGTGTGTGTGTGTGTGTGTGTGTGTGTGTGTGTGTGTGAAACTGAGTTATAAATTCAATTCACTGGAAACTCTTACACTATGACATCCACTATAATAATAATAATAATAATAATAATAATAATCTTAAATTTGATTGAATTTTCAGATTTTGAAATTTACAGTAACAAAAATTGAACTTTCAAATTATAATTTTTTTAAAAAGGTATTCCATGTTTTTTGTAACCTTTGCCAGTTGTGGAAACAAACGCTGATAGCTCTCATATATTCTACTACGTACAGCACTGAATGCATATCTCAGCAGTAGTTGGTAGAAATACCTTATTGACTTCAACCATAGTTATTATTATCTAGGTGATGGTTGATGAGAAAAGAACACTAAAATTGACACAAACTAGCAATAATGTGGCTTCCAGTTGCCGGGTTCTGCAATTTCTAACATTTTTCATGAACTGTGTGCAAATGTATTTTTTTATATTTATATAATTTTCCTCAAAACTAACCTTTTAAACATTCCCTTTGCATCTCCCCCTCCCCATCCCAACATACACTATTATCAAAATCAAAAGGACACCTGAGGATAATATGGATCTTGATATATAAAGATATGTTATGGATATGGATGGAGCATCTTTCATCATGCCTGCTTGATCAGAGCTGACATAAGGCTAAATAACTTCAAGCATTTACAGTTCATTTCAGTTTCAGAATTATGTTTACACATATACGCAAAACAGTTAAGAAACTATGTTTAGTATGTCAGTAGATACTTGAAAGTGGAGGCGCAATGGCCCAGTGGTTAGGGCAGCGGACTTGCAGTCATAGGATCATGGTTTTGATTCCCAGACTGGGCGTTGTGAGTGTTTATTGAGCGAAAACACCTAAAATTCCACGAGGCTTTGGCAGGGGATGGTGGCAAACCCTGCTGTACTCTTTCACCACAACTTTCTCTCACTCTTACTTCCTGTTTCTGTTGTGCCTGTAATTCAAAGGGTCAGCCTTGTCACACTGTGTCACGCTGAATATCCCCGAGAACTACGTTAAGGGTACACGTGTCTGTGGAGTGCTCAGCCACTTGCACGTTAATTTCACGAGCAGGCTGTTCCGTTGATCAGATCAACTGGAACCCTCGACGTCGTAAGCGACGGAGTGCCAACAACAGATACTTATTAGTACCTTTGTACTAATAAGAGATATTGCCAAAATAAAACATCAGGTGAAATATTTAATTTATTAAACCATTTATAAAACTATAGAATAAAAAAAAAATTATAAAATAAAACTATCCAGTTTAGAACTAGAATAGCTTTTACTGAAAATTAATAGCAAAAATACCTTTTAGTTGCTGACTTGCAGAAAGAGAATGGACAAAGAATAATGGCATAAAAAAAAGAGTACCATTACCCATATAATAGTTGGATCATGTACGTTAGCTAAATAATAATAATAATAATAATAATAATAATAATAATAATAATAATAATAATTATTATAATAATAATAATAATAATAGTAGTAGTAGTCCTTTCTACTATAAGCACAAGGCCTGAAATTTTGGGTAAGAGGACAAGTTGATTACCTTGACCCCAATGCATAACTGGTACTTATTTCATCGACCCTGAAAGGATGAAAGACAAAGTCGACCTTGGTGGAATTTGAACTCACAATGTAAAGACAGACGAAATGCTATTAAGCATTTTGCCTGGCATGCTAACGTTTCTTCCAGCTCACCTCCTTAGATAATAATAATAATAATAATAATGATAATAATCCTTTCAACTGGAAGCACAAGGCCTCAAAATTGGGGGAAGGGATTTAAGTCAATTACATCAACCCCAGTGCATAACTGGTACTTATTTCATCAACTATGAAAGGCAAAGTTGACCCCAGTGGAATTTGAACTCAAAACATAGCGACAGACGAAATGCTGCTAAGCATTTCACCCAGCATGCTAATGATTCTGCCAGCTTGCCACCTTAATAATAATAATAATAATAATAATAATAATAATAATAATAATAATAATAATAATAATAATAATAATAATAATAATAATAATATGGAATTTGTCAAAATCAAGAAATTTCCTAAGAGACCTTCTTAGAAAATAGTCATGTTTTTAATGAAATTAGGTTCATATTGAACAGAACTATTTGTGTCTTATTGAATAATTCCAAATCATGAGTGATGTGGTCACTAAATAGTACATTTGAAGTTACAAAATAAAAATAAGTCATTGAGACATTAACGAAAAAAAAAAAATTTAAATAAAGTATGTGTGTATGGATATATATATATATATATATATATATATATATATATATACTACACACACATATTACTCATCTATACATATACATGCACACAAACATGTAAGTATATTTTCATCATAATCATGTTTTAATGCTCAGGTTTCCATGATAGCATGGGTCAGACAAAATTTGTTGAGATAGATTTTCTACAGCTGGATGTTATTCCTGTTACCAACCTTTACTTGTTCCCAAGCAAGGTAATAATTCACCTGAGTAAGGAGATGTATGTGTGTGTGTGTGAGTGGGGTGGTGGTGTAATATATATATATATTAATTTAATTCTAATTTTTAATAAATTGACTTTAATTGAGTTTTTACCTGTAATTTTGGATTTTATCTCTAATATTATTATTATTATTATATATATATATATATATATATATATATATATATATATATATATATATATATATATATACGTACATATGTAATTCCTTTATTTTCTGGTTCTGTTGAAAAATTTGCTAAAAAATTATAATAGAGTATCCTGTATGTTGAAAACCTATATGGTCTTATGCGTCCAAGAAGAACAGTTTATTTCAAATTGATGTAATGCTTGCATTGATTGATTAAATAGAGCCACTTGAAACAGCTATAATGCACTAATACCTGGACATCCTCGTTACTTATTTGCTTTTTATTCACCTAACTTCGAGCTATACGAACAATTCTGGACTGACTTGGTACCTCAACTTAAGTGCCTAATTCAACTAAATCTTAATATTTCTATGCATAAGTATATGTATATATAATTGCTGTCAAAATGCAAAAGCATGAACAACTACCATAAAGTATACCATTGGACATGAATGATTCCAGCAATCTACTTCCTTGAATTAGTACTGTTTTATCAACCTCAGAAGGACGAAATGCAAAGTTGTATTCTATTAAATGTACAGACAACTTTGCCAATTAGTTGCCTTGATAAATATTATCTCCCTCTGTCTTTTACCATATACATACATACATATATATATATATATATATATATATATATATATATATAATAGATTAGTATTATATATATATATATCTGTGTATCAGTATATATGATAGATAAATACTATATCCATATCTATCTATATGTATATATAAAAAAAAAGTTGAGATATTTTTATTTTTTAGTTTTTTTAAAAAGAAAATATTTGATGAGTCAGGCTTGAAATTGTTGGCAGAAAATTGGCACCTGTCATAGAGTGACAAGCTGATCTGATCTAATGTATAACGACATATTTAATTCTTATTGCTTGGATACTCACATGGAGAAGAACCATGTATGAATGCTTGTATATACATATACAAACACACATGCACGCGTGTACATATATATGAGAGATAAAGAGAGAGAGACACACAAAGATGGAGAGTAGAATTAAATACACTTTTACATATGCATGCATAAAGCTGCACATAAAATGGAACATAAGAGAGATTCTATTGATACCTTAATGACTATGTCACTGACCTAGACATAACTTGCATTTTAATTGGATTTTATGTAAGGAAGAACTGCTGCCCTACTCTTTCTTCTCTGCTGCCTGCAGATATGCATACACATATATCAATGTCGTCTCTCTATCCAGGGATACCAGAGTACAGGGATAAGAAATGAGCTAGGGAGTTGCTACTGGAGGCAGTAGCTGTCACCTTGACATTGTGATGACTTACAGAGTCCACTGTGGATTTTCAACCTACATTCAGTTTTGTTCTGTTCCCTGTTCCTCAGTCTGTCAACACACTTTCTTGTTCTCATACATAGATATTTCATGACAGAATCTACATATAATACCTCTTCTCAATAATTAAGAATTTTAAAACTGATGCTGAGCAACCTCTTTAGATTCGCTCACATGACTACACAAAGCACATGTACCAAGCCAACAGAGTATTTATGTAGTCTTTTGACTGGTTAGAAATAGCAGGTAAACTCCTTTCAAATTCAATCCAACCATCTTAAAAAAAAATGGCCATATCTAGAATGCTTTTGATCAGAGTTGACCAGGTGCTAAACAATATCAACCATATAGATATATATTTCTGCAAACATACTAAATTTGTATTGCGAGCAAATTTCAGAAACAAGATGTTGTTTTCTTCTTTTTACTTAGCTTTTAAAAATTAAATTCTCTGCTGAAAGTAGCAGTTTTGCCAACAATTATTTAGTTAATGCTTGCATGAAAAAAAAATCTAATGACAAAATCTGTTAGGATTTGTAAGTGTTATTTATCACTGATAACTTAAAAAAATATCTATGATAAACCAGTAAGCCATTTGTTTAATTACATGGGGAAATAAATTCATCAGACACTCTGACAAGTTTGTAAACATATAGTGTATAGAGAGGAATGGTGAGAAAGAAAGAGAGATCACTGTTGAACCTCCAAATCTTCCTTTCTTCATGTGTGCCTATTAAAATTATGTTCTCTATTTCAAGAGATGTCCACTTGCTTGACAGCATAAACTCATATGTGCAAACATCATCTAAATTTTGCATCTAACATCTAATATACTTTCCCTGTTCTTCAAAAAGTTATTAACTTTAAATAATTCACAATAAGTTCCATTTGATCACATGTCACACATGCATATCATGAAGGAAACAAGAGCTTTTCTCTGAGTCCATTCCAATGTAGTTGTTCCAATTCCACCAGCTGCTCCAATTCCATTTCACTCTACCTTATATATTTCGGGAGAATACAACTCTTAGACATAAGAGACCATCAACTGACCCCCAACCCCACCAAAAATACAAAAACAAAACAAAACAAAGCAAGGGCATGTTCCCCTATCCTAACCACCAAATGAAATTCTATATTGCATTTACTTTTTTAATTATACCAAATTATTGTTATATGTCTGTACTAAACAATTAATGTTTCAGAATCGTAGTACATCTGCCTATCTGTCTCTCATTTCAGTCCATTTGCTACTCACACCTAACAAAAGATTGGAAAAAATGAACAACAACCCCATGATCTGTCATGATTCTTGCCAGGATTTAGATGACAGAGCCTTAGAAGAAGATTTAAGCTAAACAGTTTATATCATATTACCACTACTAAGATATTGGAAAAAAAATTACAATTGATGTTGAGAGAAAGTGAGGGAAGAGAGAGAGAGAGAGAGAGTGTGTGTGTGTGTGTGCGTGTTCATGCCCATGCAAACATCTGCATACATGCAGAAATGTGAATGCATTAGTATTGTTAGCGTTTGTGTAGCTACATGCAAGAAGTTGCTAAATGCTAGGAACTGATTCCATAAGTGAAGTAATTCACTTCTTGCTGTTTTCTTAATCAGACTTCCAAGAAGACAACAAAAATACAGAAATATATCCAGTGCATTCTTCAAGATGCTCAACAGCAACACAGCTAACATTTAAACAAACAAAAATAAGTTCAAATAAACAAAAACACTACATTATCGTATGGTAAACTCCTTCTATTTTTCTTCTCAAAATGAATCATAATGAAAAACCTTGAGGAAAGCATTTAAAAAACATTTCAAATTAATCTCTTGACTATCATTGCTAAAATAACACCTCAAAACATGGCAAGTTACAACCTTCTTTTAAATGTCACTAAAAATTGAATTTTTACTTTAGAGTTTATTAAAACATTTTGATTTTTAATATTTTTTTCTTTTACTTTATTATTTAATTATTTTTTAAATTCATTTATTATGTTTTTAAATTGCCATTTTAAAAGGTTATATCATTGTTATTACTATTGGCACAGTATAGCCTCTTCCAGTTTAACATTTTAAATTTTGTATTTTACTTTTGTTAAGGGATGGGGGTAAAATCAGATGATCTTTAAAGAAAGTCTTCACTTAAACAGCATTAAGTCCTTTCCTACTAATTCCTTAAAAAACCTTTGCTACTAAAATATTTAATTCATAGTTGAATAAATTTCTAACAAAAACAAAGAAAGCAAAGAAGAACTGTCTGAGTGAACTTACCATCAAACAAGTGATCTTTTAGTAACAAAGGAAGAAAGTTCAATCCCTCAGAGAGATATTTAACTGAATCTGTATGTAAAGCTATAAATATTCTGCAGTTAAAATCTTGTAACGGCTGCTGCACATACTAGAGCCATTACTCAAAACTTGACACCTGTCCATAATCTTATAAAATCTATGGTTTATCTTAATAAATACAGATAAGCTTTTAAGACAAATTATGCTTCCTTTTAAGAAAAGAAATTTTTTTTTCATAGAAGAATTTTAAGATGACTATTGTACAAAAAGAAAAAAAAACCCCAGAAAATAGTAAGATTATAATCATTAGTTACATTTATTACTCAGCTGGGGAAAGAATAGTTGACTAATTGTAAGAATTTTAGACTTTGTAGTACAAAGATCAGTGTTCAAACCCTGCCTGAAATATTTTAAATGTTTTTCTTTCCATTTACCAGCAGAAATGTGTGCGTATGTGTGTGTGAGAGAGAGAGGGGGGGTGAGAGAGAAGGAGGGAGAGGGAGGGAGGGAGAGAGAGAGAGAGAGAGAGAGAGAGAGAGAGAGAGAGAGAGAGAGGTGGTAGTGTGAGTATGCTGCAATAAAATAACAGCCAGACTATGAAGAGGCAACTGAGAGAAACTATGCTCCATTATCAGTAGAACAGGAACACTCTGGTAACTCACTTTTGATACTTTATTTATACAATACTGAAATGAACATTCCACTAACTATTTCTACCATTTGCTTTGGATTTGGATGCTACATACCAAAACAATGGAAATGATATTCTCTTTGTAACTACTACCCATTACATTATATGTTCCATATATGTAACATATCAAAAGTTTCTACCACTGACCTCTGTCATTTTGCATTCTAAGTTTCAATGTCTTTCAATAAATTTTACTTCTATGCATAATTCATTTATAATTAAAATTTATTTTTGCACTATATCTGATAAAATAAATGCATTGGAAAAGTGATTAAAAGTAGATATGGTTTAGTAGTGGAGGTTCAAAGTAGAGTCATAAGAGAGAAGCAGTTGACTATAGGGAAGTTAAATGTAACACTTTTTCATATGTTGTTCATTTTAAAAGGTAACCTTGGATGTGTTACAAATACTTATCATGTCATTGACTAGACTCCATGATGTTATTATACATTGCTGGTCACAATGTGTTTTTGCATTGTTTTAGACTTCAAATGACACCACCCCTTCTGGCTAGGTGAGCAGGCCAACATTCCCCCCACCCAATCGAAAGAGGGACTGGTGCAACATGAAATGAAGTGTTTTGCTCAAGAATATAACACACAGCCCTGTCTGGGAATCAAACCTATGATCTAGCAATCGTGAGTCCAACGAACTAACCACTAGGCCATGCGCCTTCACACAAATACTTATATTGATAATAAATGGAAGTAAAACTCAAAAGTTATTGCTGTTCTTTAGCTCTGATTGAAATAGAACATCGGTTTATAGCTCAGTGTACTGACTGGTTGCAATCTTCAAACCTAGCAATAGAAATACACCGTGTTTCCATCTGATTTAAGATTATATACACTCTTCTTTGTTATTTCTGTTCCACAGTGTACTGCACTCTGAGGTCTTTGGACAATCTCAGTAGCATATCAGTTTTCCTATGAGAAATGGTTTCTAACACCCTAGCTCAGCCCTTCACAATTTCTGAAAACAAGACATAGTTAGTTGTCTTCATTACAGTTCTCATAGTACAATGAAGCTGATACTCTGTGTGTATGTGTGAGTGAGAAAGAGAGAGAGAAAAGAATTAACACCAGTATTTAGTTGATTCTTTATCGATTCCATAAACATGAAGGGCAAAGTTAACCGAAGCAAGATTCATTCTGGGTGATAGACAAAGTTGACCTAATGGCATTTAAACACAGTGAACTGGAACTGTTAGGCATTCTGTCACAAGTTTTAACAATTCACTGACATACAACACTTCCAAAATGCAGGAGTTTATTGTCTGAAGTATGGCAGTTTTGTCTTTTCTCTCTCAAATTCAGTTCATGTTTTCCTTCTCTATCTGTATTGTATATGCATTTATTTAATTTATTATAATTATTCACTCTTTTCTTCTCTTCATAAATAGTACTTAATGTGTACTATTTAGAAATCAAAACAAAAGCAGTCATTTATTGAATATGAACAACATAATTTAATAAATCATTAAATATACAACCTAATCAAGATACATTGTAAATTTAAAAAAAAAAAAAAAAAAGAAATTTATAGAATACACATATTCTTACTGAGCCGATTCCTCTTTTTAGTAAACATTTTTAGTTTCTTGCATTTAATTGTTATTCCTAATGCAAAATAGTTTTGTGCTATCTATCTATCTATCTATCTATCCATATTAATGAATTTTCTAAGGAAAGGAAAAAGAAAAAACAAAAGGGGAGGTGGAAAAGGATGAGAATAGAAAAGAAAGAACCCCTCTCCCTTAGGCTTATAAATGTAGAAGTGTTATAGGTAATCATTTGTATTTTGTTTTTGTGTGTATGAGAAATATTTTTATGCTGTGCTGGTTAGTTGTATTTGATGTCCTCTGTTGATGTTAGTAAGAAAGTAAGTAACATTTTGTATAAAGAATTAAATCCTTTAATATCTTTCTCCTTTTTTTTGACAGTGGAAGAAGTTTGGCTGCAATAGCTTCCTGGTTGAGTGACCCTGTACAAGCTCCTAAATCAAAAAGCTAGATTTTTACCAACTATTTTGGTATTTTTTACAGCACATTTTCATTTTATCTTAAAAAAATAAAATAAATATCAAATAACTGTCGTAATAAAACGATATTTAAAAAAAAAACACCGGACATTTTGCCTTAGGAATAAAATTTAGTAAAGGAACTACATCTAGAAATGTATATTGAAATGAGAAAAAGACCAAGTATTGACTTCTGCACTTTTTCTTTACTCATTTACTATGTACGAAAATCTGATGATAAAGGTATATGTTTAATGACGCATTTAATCGTTACATTCAGTGAACATAAATGTATGCACCTTTTATATTTATCATTAAAATAAAAAAATACAATAAAGTTTTGAGACATAAATTGTAATTCTCTTGAGAAAAATATATCTTTGTATCTTATTTACAGCTGAATTTGTATGTGAATGTTATTTAAAATACGATATAACATGTATATGCTTATTAGCATGTTCGTGTGTACGCATAATTGGAAACATGCAAATGTATTGAAAAATAAATGTATAAAATATGTGTAGAAATATAATTAGAGAATGAAAAACAAGGGAAATAAGTCATATAGCTGTATTGCTTATACAGGTTAGTCTCCCTTGTTCAATAATAATTTACTGATCCGCCACGTCAAAATTACAAACATATTTCCTGAAGATACAAAAATTTCCTCATAAAATATGACCTAATGTATTAGGTCATCTATGTATATATATATATATATATATATGTGTGTGTGTGTATGTGTGTGTGTGTCTCCGTGGAAAACTGATTAATACATATACCATTAGTCATAACCTGCTTCTGAAATATGGGACTTGACTGCATGATAGTTCATATCAATCATTATTATATTTTCACTTCTCTCAAAAATTATTTGCAACTAAAAGAATGAAAAGTATTGAATAGAATTGATGTATACTGAAGCAACATCTTTCACATGCTAGTTAAATGCTGCTTCACTTTACACACACAATCAACAGACTTCTGCACTATTTCTGTCAGCCAAATTCTCTCAAAAGACATTGGTTAGCTATAGTAGAAGAGTTCTCCATGGAATCACATAGTGGGACTGAACTTGAAACAACATGGCTGCAAGCATATGTTTTAGCCACGTGGTCATGACTGCCCCAAAATGTATCGTAGTGCTAGTTCCTCTCTGTTTACAAGTATTTCAGACATGAGAGCAAAAGCTAAAATTGAGAGGCCTCAAAGTAAACTTATAAAAAAACTAAAAGTTTAATAAATACGGAAGCTAGAACTCAGCTATCATCTGAGAAATGACTGTCCTTGACATACAGAAAATGAACAAGTAGAAGTTGTAAATGATTAGCGCACATTAAATATAGGTGAATGATAGGCAGGTTGACATGGAAACTAGACATCTGAAGTTGTAGATGTCCAAGAGTAGTAAGCATAAAAATACACAGGGACTTAATTTTTTACCCAGATAACTGAATTAGTATTGGAGGTGGGTGTTGTGATAGAATAACAACCAGAATAAAAACAATGGGAAACAGTCAGGTAGCTATTACCTCTGCTAGTATTAAGGGGTCCCTATCTTTCTCTCAAAGTAAAGGGCAGAGTGATGATGCTTGTGCAGGAAATGCAATGCAGCATGATAGTGCAATGTGAGCTTCGAATGTGGAAGATTTGTGATGGCAACAAAGAACTGTAAGTGGAAAGAAAAGTTAGATATAAGAGGATTTAAGTGTAGTGTTTTTGACAGAAGCTTGCACTGTCTATGAGTATTACAGTTCTATATTTAAGAGATGAGGAATTATGTACATTATTTATATCATTTACATTTGATGGATATTTGTCCTCATCTTATTTGTTGTTAACAGAACCTTCATCAGGTGTCTTGGGGAAATTTCGAATCTGGGTTCTCATTCCTAAGGTATTTTTCGATGTTGTTGTTAGTATTATTATTATTATTATTATTATTATTATCATCATTATTATTATTATTCAGGTCACTGCCTGGAATCGAACTCAGAATCTTGGGGTTAGTAGCCCACGAGCATAGCCCGTATAATGAGGAATAGAAATTATTCTAACCATAAACTGTACTCCTTACCATCACTCTACCTGTATACATCACTTTCTTTCTCTCACTCATACAATACTTTATTGACATCTATCACACTCATCATCTTCTATCTTTGCTACTATCCATCAGCCACTCCCTATAACCAACACCTATTTTTACTGATGTTCCATATTGTTTTTCTAGTTAACTCTTTAGCATTTGGATTACTCTGCCCAAATGCTTATTTATTCATATTGTTTTGAATTAATCATACATTGTCTTGTAGCTGTGAAATTTCAATGATGTGATTGTTTATTTTAAGAATGATATTGTTGTGAGAGGCTGAATCTGACCAGTTTGAACATAAAACAGGTAGGATGTTTGGGTTTGTTATGACTGGTTCAAATGCTAAATGGTTAAACTCTTATCTCTAACCCTCATATTACTGCTGTCCTAGACTACATTTCATTTTAGGTTTTTAGATGCCCTTCTTAACAATAGCCACTTTACAGAATATACTGGGTACATTTTTTTTGTGGTATCAGCACAGGGGAGGATTTCATTCATCTTTACATGAGTAAAGGATTCTTTTCAACCGAACACTTATGAATGATGGATAACAAGAGAAGATAAATAGTGAGAGTAAAGTGAATGATAGATATTGATATCAAATGATGAGTTGGGGGAGTTTACATAGAATTTATGAGGTGCACCCGTATCTGATAATAAGTATATCATCAGACATGCATATTCTTCAAGATTGGTGAGAGAGATAGGGTGATAAAATGAGAAAAGGTGGGGTGGGGAATCATCGAGAGGGTCAACTAAGTTCAATGGTATCCCTAGGAAGCAGTGTGCAGTGGACAGAAGAGATCCATTGGCATCATTATTTACACTGAAGACATAGTGCAGTGAAACTGAGAAGAGGCGATAGTGACAGAGAAGAGCAATAGAGGCAAAAATGATAAAGATATGGGTGACAGAGACATGGATAACATGGTGTGGATGATAATCAAATAAAAGGGATTCATGAAAGAGGGGTAATAGAAAAGTGACATAGTAGAGGGGTATGTGATAGAAAGGTTAGTGATAGAAGTGTTACAGAGATGAAAGGCTACTAAAAGGCTAATGAATGTAGACTTATCAGTATGCATAAATTCATACATACATTTATATATATATATATATATATATATATATACACACACACACACACAGACATTTATATATACATACACACACTCACACATATATATATATATAATATATATATATACACAGATTTTTATATATATATATATATATATATACACAGATTTTTATATACAAATATAAATACACACACACACACACACATTACAGTATATGATGCATGAAGAGTTGCCCTTTGTCAGAACAACCTGTGGTCATTTTTTATGGAAATTATATCATTTATTGCATATGAGCCAAATATGACGTGGATTTATTCCCCTGAAATTTTTGAATCAGTTACTTTAATTTGCATTTTATTATATTCAATTCTGTATGTATGTATGTATCATCATCTCTTAACAAACCCCTTCTATACTGGCATGGGTTGATCAATTTAACAGGAAATGACAAGTGAGAAGATTCCAGCAAGCTCTACTGTCTGCTTTAGCATGGTTTCTATGGCCCTGGATACCTGTTCTAACACCAACCATTTTACAGAATGATCTGAGTGTTTTTTATGTGGCACCAACAGCAGTGAGGCCACCAAGTGACTTTCAAGACAAGATCTCAAAACAAAAGCTACTCATATCAAGAAAACGAGTAACACTCAGCTGCAACCCTCAAAATTCCTCCATATATCAGGTCACACTGTCACAGTGAAAATCCTTCATGGGGAAAATGCATCCTTAACATGGCTAAAACCATTCTTCTGAGCCAGAAGATAATTCAGCCTCCAGCAATGACTCATTAAACAGCTCAAATGAGGTCCACAATAACTTATTACTTGCATATTTTTTATGAGCATGATAATTCAAGTCTTTGTACAAGCGGTGAGCTAGTAGAGACATTAGCATGCCGGGCAAAATGCTTAGCGGTATTTCGCCTGTCACTACGTCTGGGTTAAAATTCCGCCAAGGTTGACTTTGCTTTTCATCCTTTCAGGGTCGATAAATCAAGTCCTAAATTATGTACTGGGGTTGATCTAATTGACCGGCCCCATCCCCTAAAATTTCGGGCCTTGTGCCTAGAGTAGAAAAAAAAAAAAGAAAGAATATTCTGACATATGTTATAAATAAGGTATAATCATTAACTATACTCTCAGCATTCATGATTGATCTAGGAACTTCATATAGTGATATCAATCAAAAGAATGAAGCTGTCTAGTGACTGTTATACTCAAGTTAGATGCAATGACAACTCAAAATTTTTCTTTATTTAGGGAAATACATGCCTTTTATCTTTCTTCTACTTGTTTCTGTCATTAGACTGCAACCAAGCTGGGGCACAGGCTTGAAGAATTTTAGTTGAATGAATCAAACCCCAGTATTTATTTTTATATTTTTTAAAGCCTGGTCCTTATTCTATCAGTCATATTGCTGAACTACTAAATCATGGGAACAAAAAAGCACCCATTACACTCTTGGAGTGGTTGGCGTTAGGAAGGGCATCCAATTGTAGAAACCATGCCAGTTCAGACTAGGGTCTGGTGTAGCCCCTCAGCTTACCAGCCCTGGTCAAACTGTCCAACCCATGCCAGCATGGACAACAGACGCTAAGTGATGATGATAAGGATAAGCACATCAACACTGGTTGTCTAGTGGTGATGAGAGACAAACACAGACACAAAAGAGATCACACACACACACACAATTTGCTTCTTTCAGTTTCTATTAACTAAATCAACTCACAAAGCTTTAGTCTGCCCAAAGTTATAGTAAAAAAAAACACTTGTTCAAGTTGCCAAGCAGAGGGACTGAACCTGGAACCATGTCATTGGGAAGCAAACATCTTACCACAACAGCTACTCCTATGCTTATAACCAAAATCTGCATACAGATGCCAGATCATTACACATAAGGAATTAGTAGCAAAGGTAGCATTGGACCACATGCCTTGTGGTATTTTATCACATAACTTCCACTTTCTAAGCCAAAATCTTACCAGAATTGCCTTTTGCTTACTTTTCAAGGTCAATAAAATAAATACCAGTAGTATACTGGTTATGTTTCAATCAGCTATACTCTTACAGTTTGTAACCTGGCACTCTAAAGTGAAAAATCAATATTTTACTTGCTAAACATAAAAATGTTTACATGTAAACAACATTGCTTCACTTAATGTAAAAAAACCATAATTATTTTGTTTAATTTCAGATTTAG
Source organism: Octopus bimaculoides (assembly GCF_046866305.1). Lineage (NCBI taxonomy): Eukaryota > Metazoa > Mollusca > Cephalopoda > Octopoda > Octopodidae > Octopus > Octopus bimaculoides. Next base: position 87,850,982 of record NC_142930.1, on the reverse strand, counting down.
TCACACTAATTACGATACTGAGAAATAAAGACGGAGAAACAACTAACAAATGCATTTTGCATGTTAGTCAAAGTACCATTCATCAAGTGGCCTCTGCCTGTCTGCTTGTCTGTCTGTTCCAGTCCCCATGTATGCATATGTAAGCACATATATACATGCAAAAATACATGTGGTACATATATACATACATATATATATATATATAAACTGAGGTGCAAGGTAGTGTACAACAAAATGGTCTGACATTTATTTTTTTTTTTTTCTTAATACAGGGCATGTCTCAGTGAAAACCTATCTCCTTCGGTGGACCAGAGGTTATCTTGACTGCAGAGATGAAGCTTACCTACACCGAAATGTTATGTGTGAATGCATTTGATTGGTTGGTATCGAGGTTAAATTCTTCAACTATTGATCAAACCAATTAGTGCTTTGAAAGAGATTTTATACATGAAAAATAACCATGTTTAAATTTTTTTCTTTGCTGATTTTTTTTATAAAGATAATGACCATCACTTACTTCTCAATAGTCAGTTATTTTCAGTAGATATCTGAACTGAAAGAGATTAATGACTGATATTTGCCATATTTAATTAGTTACAAATAATTTAAAGTTAATGGAACTAAAAAATTTATTATGCTGAACTTCATTAGGATTTACAAATTTTATGACTAATTTGATATCAAAGGATATCTCAGATAAATCTACATGATTACTATTATCATTGTAAAGGTTAATTTTTTTGTATATAATAAGGTTTATTTCACTGGATACTAAAGGCATGATCTCTGAGTAAAGATGTGTTTAAAAAAAGGATCTATAATTTTTCACTGTTTAAGATAATCAGATACCAAATGAATGTTGTTAATGAAAATCTTCTGCAAGAGTGACCTAAAGTGTTTCTAGCTTTTTACAATTAAAAGAGTAGAACAGGAAAGAATTGAAAAGCACTGTGAATGATTTTCATTGTTATTGATAATGTTGTTGTCATTCCTTGTGTTATTATTTACACAAACTTCATAGGTTAAAGTGATTTATTTACATTACTGAAAAATCACTTATTCTGTCTACTTTTACTTAATGAACAATGAAAGAAGAAAAACCAATAAGAACAATGCAACTGAACAGAGGATACATTTCATGTTTATGATTTCCAAATTTTGTGAAACAATGAGACTCAAGTGATTTAAACAATATTTTATTACTACCACTTCTTTTGGAACCAGCTGTACTTCATACTAATTCCAACATCCTATATTTTGTGATATACATACCTATACACAGAGAAGGTGAGGAGAAAGACTATGAGAGACATATACATACATATAAGCATGCATCCTCACATTTATCCATCAGTAAAATACCAAACTGGAAAAACAAATCTTTACTGTAATATGGATGATGTGCAGTGGAAGCAAGCAAATAATTTAAAATTGCTTGATTTCTGCAGGAGGTCATGTAATTCCATTTGCATTACTAATGCTCTTTGGAAAATGATGAACATCACACGCTCTTTATATCCCCACTGTACAGACATAATTTGTTATGTGTCTAGCATTTTCTCTGCTTAGAATTTTTGCTAACCAAAAAAGAGAGATCTCAGTGAAATACTGATTTAGAAAAATTAGTTCAATATCAGCAAGCAAAGATTTAAATCTTCATCGATATTTTAATTTATGCTTCTCTGTGCTGGCAGGCCTTGGTTGAGTCTACCACACACTATATCACCAACCAACTCAATATTCTGAGATATCATTGAGGCCCACAAGAAGGACCATCTTAGCAGCATTATAGGCCCCAGGGCAAAGCAATGCACTGGGTCCTATAGTATTTGTTTATTGGCAGCAATCAACAGCATACATAGATCAGAAGTGGGACCCTTGGGCAACTGCATACAAACCCACAATGAGATCTAACCTCACCACTTTGTCTAATGTCTTCCTCTGTCAAAAGTACTCTTCACTGATAGTATATGTTATTGATAATGTTGTCATTCCTGGTGTTCATATTTACATGAACTCCATAGGTTAAAGTGATTTATTTACATTACTGAAGAATCACTTATTCTGTCTACTCTTATTTAATGAGCAATGAAAGAAAAAAAAAACTAATAAAAACAACGTAACTGAACAGAGGACACATTTTATGTTTATGATTTCCAAATTTTGCGAAACAATGGGGCTGTTATACATATGGCATTTTTCTAATATGGCTGTTATTCATATGATTGTTATACGTATGGCACTTTTCTAACCTGGTTGTTATACATCCACTTGCACTTTAATTGCAGCAGCTGTACTAGTTTTTATAGTTCAATGAAAAGCATATTAAAGTTTCTTGCTACTGCTGTAGTAGTTTTAGTATACAAATAAAATTATAAGTTTTACAATCAACAAATGAGGTGGAGGAGCTCAAACAAATGCTGGGATGTTTTCTTTCTGACATTCTAATAGTATAAATTTAAGGAATCACTATTCTACTCTCAGAAATATTTTAAGATATTCATGTGATTCACTGAAATGACAATGATAAACAAAAGAAAGAAAGAAAGAAAGAAAGAGTGGTACTAGAACTGATTTATTAGAAATAATTATATGTTATACTTTGAAAGTATACCCTTCCTTATGTAGGATAAGTGGTTTAAAATAAAGCAAAATTGGAAATAATAATGAACATAAATAAGGCAATTAATGAAGTATTGTAAATTTTATCTAGAAAGGTGCACTATCGTAAGATTATCAAGGAAAGCTTTAGTTTTGTGATATATATATATATATATATATGTACATATACATACACACACACATACATATGCATATATACATACATATACACACATACAAACATATATACGTCTACACATATAAATACATTATATATTACACACACACACACATACACAATCTGATTCCTATTTCCAAACAGATATGAATGAATATCTCACCAGAATGGATTTTGTTTAGTCATAATCAGTTTGAACAACTATTTAAATATATATATATATATATATATATATATATATATATATATATATATATATATATATGACAATGCTTTGTATTATCATTTCAGTCCAGTTGTAAGCTGCACCATCATTTCAAATCAAATGAATTCTTTTCTGATAATGACGACAGTGTCCGTTTATGTCATGGCTTTAGTTTTCATAGACTCTAACAGATCAATCAGCAAAATAACTGTACACTACCCCAGGTAGTGATCTAACCATGGCAGACAGACAGGCTGGCAATAGCAAAGAACAGATCAGCTTACTTAATAACACTCGTAAAAGGCATTACTATTCAGCTGCCTTGGGTTTTGCATGAGTTGTATTTCAAAGATGACAGCTTTAATATTCTTGGTTGCCAAAGAAATTAACTTTAATGAAAGAAAATTCCTCATGACTCTAGGGAATATACAGGGCCATCGATTACAGAAAAATCAAAAGAACATATTTACAATACGAGAAATATTTCCACCTAACTTGATGAGAGTCTTAAACAGATGATTTCCTACACTCGATATAGACACTAGATCAAGGAAGATGTCTGCGCCAGCTGCAGTACCCTTTTATTACTGCAAACTGATGAGAGGCTGAGAACAGAGATGTGCAGAAAGCTGCTCATCTCACTGTATTTAATCAGTCAACAAAGAACACAAGTGACTTTTGATTATAGTTCATAGCACTGCCAAAAGAAAGTAGCTGGGGCCATGTAGCTCAACACAGTCTAGTTATTTAGCAGCCACCTTGGTTTGTTTCGCATTCTACTTGCAATATGAACATCTAGACTATCATTTTTAGAAACCTATAGTCTAAAGCTAAGGGATAAATCAGTGGGGTTTTGTTATAATTTTTTTCTCTTATTATTATTATTATTATTATTATTATTATTATTATTATTATTATTATTATTATTATTATTATTTATTTATTTATTTTTGAATTATCAATAAATGAATAATGATAATGTACATTTATTAAAGAGGGAGAAGGTTATAATAATTGATTCTGAAGATAAATCTGTGTCAATGTGAGTGTATCTATGAGTTGTTATTGCATGTGTATGTGTACATTTATGCATGTGCAATTCATGTACATGCATATGTATGTGTGTGTGTGTGCAGAAAAAGAAAGTAGATGTGCAGCATAAATAATAGAAATTCATCTTAACTAACTGGCAAAGCTTCATGTTATAAACATTTAAAGTGAGTCTGCATTGATATGGCCAAAAGCAAGATTCAATATAAAATTGAAAACAGCTTTGTTAAAAATTATTTATAAAACTGAATTTCAAGAACCAAATATTTTTATATAGGAAATAGGGAAATCAAAACTAGCACATTAAATATTTAAGTTATTATTATTATTATTATTATTATTATTATTATTATTATTATTATTATTATATTATCTGAAATATAAAATTTTTCTGGAAAATGAATATTTTATAGCTGGTACATTTTCACTAGATTTGGAACAAAAACTATTGAAAAGAATTTATTTTATAGAATGTATAAAAGTAGCATTTGCAAAGAGTATGTTCATTTTATATTTCACTTTCAGTAGCTCTTATTTTCAGTATATTCTCCTGTACCATTGGGTACATGAAACCAATGTGGTAGATTTATTTGACATATTTCTTTCCGTTCAAATGTTTTCAAATAATGTTACGTGATTTTTCTTTCTTTCTCTTCTTTTTTTTTTCCTACTTTCTGTTTAAAATTTTGGTGAATCTAATTTACATGTAGTTAAACTTTCTTTAATTAAGACTTCTTCAACTTATATTTAGAATATTATTCAGTAATAATTTCTTTCTTAGATGTAAAGTATTTTTTGTAAATAGAAAAGAATTGATCCTGGTTCTTATTTTAGCAAACATGGCAAAAAGTAAAGCCAAGTTCACTTTAGTAGGATTTGAAGAGCCAAATTATTGGCTTTGATGCATATACATTAATTTCACTAATCTAATATTATAAGTAATGTAACTTCACATGACGCATTAACATTGCATCACAAGATCTTCCCAGTCTCTATTTTGAGCACATTGTACTTCTTTGCTGCTTAGACAAATAAAACATATTTATAATTTAAAAACAAGACACAGAGCTTGCTAATTTTGGATATTTTACATAAAATAGTTGACATACTTCATTTAAAGAAAATCCACGAAGACAATTGAAGAATTTTAATTTAGTTTTGGTAATTCTTAGTTTAATTTCTGTCTTGTCTTTGGAAAATAGAGAATTGATCAGAGACTGCAGGAACCTTCTCAATTAGTGCAGAGGATGAGTGAAAACTGATAATGGATAAGGTGATATTCATGAAGTAATAGGTATTTCAAGATGGCTATGTCTTTCAAAGTGATGAATTAAATGAAAATTTTGGGGTAGAATATCAAGAGAAAGGAGGAAAAACAGCAAGTACTTGATGAAAAACAATGAACTGGGAGCAAATCACAGATTCATTGATAAGTTCTGAAGGTGAAAGTAAATTATAATAGCTGAGTTCATTATATAAATATGTTACACTTAACATTAATATCTAAACACTATAAAAACGATTTCTTGCTATATTTTTTTTATTCTTAGCTTTTGTCTAGTTAAATTGGAAATGTTAACAATTCAATAATAAAATGAAAGCTGGATGAATCCTTGTTATGCAGATCCTAATTGTTACTGAATGTATCAATGTCATTGAAGTTACTGGTATATTCCATGCAATAAGTCATGGATGAAAGTTGTGTTGAAACCAGGATGATGTAAATGTTAAATACAACTTACATATGAGCTTGATTCCCATATAGTAGATTTAAAGATAACATTGAATCTAACATTCATCAAAAGGCTGATGTCCACTTGAATTCCCAATTTTCATTAGTAATTACTTAAATCCCATCTACTCCATTTAATTCAAATTTATATACATTAACAGAGGGAAGTTTTTGTCTTCCCATGGCAGTTCTTAGCTTTGAAAAGGTACATAAGAAAATTTTCTTTTATTAATTTGCTTCTCTAGTTATAATCATTAATTATTCATATGTATATTTATATTTTTTGTAGATATATAGACCAACTTAATGAAATCTTTTCAAAATGTCAAGAGCACTTTCTTTAAGATCCATCTCTATACCAATACTAGGTCATGAATATAAAGAAAAATCAGGAAGTCTAGGGAAATAGTTCATATAATATCACTACTGTGATCAATTATTTTTAATTTTGCATATATTGTAAAACAAAATTTGTGAGCTTTCATTTCCCAACCCTACTCCAAGTCTCCTTTTCTCTATTTCACACACAAAACATACATTCAGACACAGATTATGAAACATATATCTGACAGAAGGTCACCAATAAATAGTGTGCTAATGAATAAATATATATAAATGAATAATTCAGTCTATACTACTATATACATTTATACATATAAATATTTGTATATCTATGATAAAGGGTCACCAATATATAGTTAAGTTGATGGAGATAGAGAGAGAGAGAGAGAGACTCTCTATACTACTGCTCTCTGTACTACTGCTACCGTCATCAACACACATAAACAGTTGTATAGATATTTATTTAATGGTATAAGATATTAACAATTGCAACAATATGATACATCATGAAGTTATGAGTAAACCTGGATAAGCTGTGTTATTTGGAATCAATAGAAAGGAACCAAATACACAACTAATTTCATTTAAGGCTAAATAATTAATTCATATAGCAGATAATATAGACTCTATTTTAACTTTTGTTTAGGTTCTTAACATCTTGTGACCCATTTTAAAAATACTTTATTACAATTAGGTTTAGAGTTCAATTCATTAAATATTTCAACATAACTCTTGTTTCCTTTACTATTAAAATACAAATTTTATTGAAAATACAATAATAAATTCTAGTTGTTGAACAACATAAGTTGTATTTATTAAGTCTTGCCTTGAGTTTTGATTTTGTGCCATATTAAACATTCTTAGCTTTAATATTTTTCAAAAATTTCCCCTAACCTATTTCCAAAACTTTCTACTTTGCTTCTTTCATGAATCTTCATCCTTTACTTGTCTGAGTCAGTATATTGCAGCCATGCTGGGGCACTACCTTGAAGAATTTTAATCGAATTAATTAATCTCAGTACTTAAAAAAATGTTTTTAAGTCTATTACTTATTCTACCGCCCTCTTTAGTGGAATTGCTATGTTACAGGGACATAAACATACTAACACTGGTTGTCAAGCAATGGTGGCGGGACAAACACAGCCACAAAGACGCACACACATAGATATATACATATATATATATATATGACGGGCTTCTTTCAGTTTCTATCTTCCAAATCCACTCACAAGGCTTTGATCAGCCCAAGGCTATTGTAGAAAACACTTGGTTAGCTTGAGATTATAGTAGAAGACACTTGCCCAAGGTTCCACACAGTGGGACTGAACCCAGAATCATGTAGTTGGGAAGCAAGCTTCTTACCACACAGTCACAACTGTGCCCTATTGTCAATGATCATTAATTTTCTCTTTCATAATTATTTTTCTCACTTTCAGGAATAACCTGTGCACATTAGTGTTGTTTGTGAATGTGTGAATGTTTATAATATTACCTTATATTGTTTAGTACATATTCTCTTAGGCATGTTTAAGCATATCTTTGAATCTTTGTATCACAGTATAAGCATGTGAGTGTGTAAGAAAGAAGCATGAATGCCTGTGTGTGCACATGTATGTATTTGTGGGTGTGTGGAGAGAGAGAGAGAGAGATAGAGAGAGTTGTTCTACTAAATGAATAGCTCAAATCAATCAGTAATTTACCATAAATCATCCATCAACATCTACCCTCATACCAGCAGTGGGAGCAAAGCGAAGAACCCCTATGGTGTTAGGCAGCAAAAATACACAGTTGAAAGCCAATTTGTTCTTCTAGCTATTTATTCTTTCCTCAGTAGGTGAAAGGAAAAGAAACAAGTTCATCAAGGTCAGTATCTATTTATCATAATATTCATCTTTAGTGTGTCCCACCCTTGGGTGGGGGATACAACTCATGCAACTCTCCTTTCCTTCCAATCAGTATAATCTCCCTACTCATTTGTGTATTTCCAAGTGTGGAAGAAACTTATTCACACATGTGTGTATGTCTAGAGTCTATAAGAGTCACGTGGTGCTGAATCAAACTGTTTTAAATAATGATGATCTCTCTCTCTCTCTCTCTCTCTCTCTCTCTCTCTCTCTCTCTCTCTATCTATCTCTCTCTCTCTATCTATCTATCTATATATATATATATATATATAGACAGTCTGTTAAAGTCTGTCATACCGGCCATGATGAAATACCACAAGGTATAGAAAATACATATTCGCCTTTATATATTTAATCCTTTATATTGAACACTCAATATTTCATCTATTCAATAAGATATATTCCATATATTCAATAAGACATTGAATACTTTATTTCATAGTACCATCCATTTTTATTTTATATTATATATTGTATATTATATTATATATTGTATATTCCATATTCTATATCCCACATTGGTTTTGCAGGAATATAAATAAAACATAAAAAAACAGACAGTGTTGGAACTCTTTTAAACAAAATAATATATTCCTCTATACACAATCATACAAAACCCCTTTTCTTGTATTTATTTTTACTTGCATATATATATATATATATATATATATATATATATATATATATATATATATATATACAGGTGCAAAACTAGGAATACAGTAAGTATCACATCAATATTATAATACTTAATTCATTAAAATTATTAACACATTAAATTAGTTAGCTGCATTTTTGATATTTTCAGTGTCATTAATAATAATAATACTTTTATCATAACTTTTAATTTTCTTGATAAAAATAAATGAGTATTATTCATGTTTTCTTTTTTCATAACTGTATACCTACTTTTGCACCACCGATTACAAATATATATATATATATATATATATATATATATACATACACATATACATACATACATACATACATACATACATATATAATATATATAGTACACCTTTATATGTATATATGTATATACATGTGCACATTTATATACATATCTGCACAATACATGTGTGTGTGTGTCTGTGTGTATACTATCACCCCTTCACTCACACACACACACACACGCACACACATTACATTTGATACATAACATACATACATATGAGCAAGCCTAGAGTCTATTGAGACAGCATTGGAGAGATGGGGTAAAAAAATGTGTAGCTGCCAGATGTATTCTCTTCTACTGAGTGATGGATCTACCCGTCACCACTGCCATCACCCCACTCCCATTCGAAGCAATTGGTGGTGGATAGACTTCACAGTCTTTAGCATCACAGAATTTAAAAACAGGAAAGAAATGAAAGAAACCAGTATCAACTACTGTTTTTACTTTGTTATTGTTGTTGCTGTTGTTTTCGTCACTGCAGATGTTCTTGTTGCTACAACTAAAATCTGAAAAGGGCCTCGTTTGAAATAGAAACAAAATAGTTGGCTGAGGTCCCAGAGTAGTCAGTAAATTAGGCTAGGTGTTGAAAACAGAGTCAAGGCATTGGATCAAGTAGTCTTAGCAGATGGGGAAGTTGAAAAGTATATTGTGTCTGGAGTGGCACTGAAGCAGAACTAGTTAAAGTCATCTAGTACCCACACACCTAACTGCTTTTAAATACATGTGCTGTGCTTATGTGTGCAAACATACATACAGACAGCTGAGTACAGCAGGCTTACTATGGCATATAACAAGTCAAACACACCTAGCATATAAGAAATAAACTTTCAAATTCGAGCTAAGTGAGCCTCCATACCAGTGGTTCTCAACCAGGGTCTGTATGGCCCCTGAGGGTTTGTATAAGATTTTTAGGGGTCCATGCAATAAAATAGTAAATTGAGGATCTACAATAATATTTTAACAGTCCCAGAAATGATCTTGCTTTAGATGTATGTATTGGTATTTATTGCAAGAAACAACCTGGTTTCTTTTTCTAATGTTTTACATAGTTCAACCATGTTAATGTATGGGGTAAAAAAAGGGAATTTTGAAAGAAGTTTCTATAAAACTAATTTTTAAAGATTAAATGGATATGGGAGTCCACCAAAATAAAATAGTAATCAAAGGGGCCCATAGATAAAAAAAATAGCTGAGAACTCCTGCCTAAACTGTCACTTAGCTTGCTAGTTACAACAGTCAAATTTCCTCTCCTCATACCATGCATTCTTAAAAAAAAAAAGAAGGATATATGGGACAGTAAGGACTTTGTTATACTGAAGTTAAGGAAAAAAAAACATTATAGGCTTCTTGGAACAGTACTGACATGATGATAAAAGCCCATGTACATTAGCAGGCCTAATACTCATTAAACATCTGCTGAACCTATGTTATTTAAGTGTTGAAGCAGGATAAAAGAATTGTTTAAACAAAGCATATCACACAGTCAAAACCATTTGTATCTTCTCACAAACAATGAAAACTACTCTGGGGAAATGAGGGTGAATTTGAGCAACCACTTGTTAACCCTCCCTCATAAACACAAATGCATGTTATTACACAAGTTCAAAGATCACTTAAGGCTGTCCATCATTTCAAGGCAGCAAACTGGCAGAATAGTTACTGTGTTGGACAAAATGTTTAGTGGTATGTCATCTGTCTTTAGGTTCTGAGTTCAAACTCCCCTGAGGCCAACTTTGCTTTTTGTTCTTTCAGGGTCAATGATATAAGCACCAGTTGCACACCGGACATTGATGTAATTGACTGTACCCTCCCTCAAATTTCAGGCCTTGAGTCTATTGTAGAAAGGATTATACAAATTCATATCAACAGTTAACTGCACACACACACAAACAAATTTATAGGCTCACATGCATAGATAGAAACATTTGGCAGATATAATTGAAACTCTGTGAGTGTGTGTGACTTTCCTGTACATGTGCTGTGTTTAAGAGAAGAGAGAAATGCCATATCCAGTTATATCCCACCTCTCAACTCATAAGAGGAAAATAGCAGGGAAGGACTTGCTGCTTTCAATTTTGAATAGAAACAGCATTACATCAACTGTATGATGGTACATGTGGAAAAAAGAGTGGGAGAGAGAGAGGAAAATCTTTAAATACTTATCTACTTGAATTCTACGTGAAAGGGTGGTGGTGAAAAGTTTAGGTGTTTTTAGACAGAAATCTCTGGGGCCTGACAAAGAAACCTGTAAGATGTTTTACGATTTATTATCTGGCCATTATGAGTTAATGCTTGGATATAAATAAATATTAGAATGACACAAATAACAGAATTTCAGTGCATGAAGGTTTTCTCATTCTTTTGTGTAGTCAT
>NC_142930.1:87817139-87834639 GCF_046866305.1 Octopus bimaculoides | reverse complement strand
TCGTATTCAAACCTTGCTTTAACTTTCATCCTTTTGGGTTTAATGAAAATATAAGGTTGTACTGAGGTTGGTTTAATCAACCATGTCCTATCATCATATTTGTAGCCTTATTCTAAGTGTCACAATCAATATACAGAAAGGAATGAAGTACACACTAAGTAGTATAGAGATTAAAAATAAAACTTGCCTTTTAATTTTATATATAGCTTGTTGACTTTCAATATTGTAAATTACATGAAATCTTTTAGGATTGAAAATCATTAATGTAGGCAAGAGAGAAAAGTAAGTATATAAGTGTGTGTATGTATGTGTGTATATATAATTATATATATATATATATATATATATATATATGTGTGTGTGTGCTTTATCTCTCTCTCTCTCTCTCTCTCTATATATATATATATATATATATATATATATATATATATATATATATATACACATATATATATAGAGAGAGAGAGAAATCTTTGTGAGAGAAAGAGAGTACAAGAGGAAATGAGTAAAACTGTCTAGTTATCATAGGGTACTACCATGAACTTCTATAAAATTTAAAGTTTGTAGGTCTTAAATAAAAGTGATTTTAAAGAATTAGCTTTACTGTAATGAAAGCCATTACATCCTGTTAAAAAACACAAACAAAACATTTTATTTTAAACCTCATATAGATAACTTAAAAATGAGTAAAAGCTACTTGAAGAAATGCAGGGTAGAGATCGATACTTCAGCTTACACAGCATTTACAGACCTTTATGGTATTTCATAAATTTACATATATCTATCTAAAAAGAAAAAGATGGAAAAAGAAACACTACTATATTGCTTGAGAATACACAATCTGCAAAGCTATTATTTGTAAGATGTGATTTTTAAACTAAAAATATTTTCACAGGTAAAATTTAAAATGTATTTTTAAGTAGTAGATACTTCTTTTCTTCTCTGCCATTCCGAACCGAGAAATGACTGTCCTACACCCTGCCATACAGAATATAACTTTTACAATAGAAACTTGTATATTTTAAACTCAATCACCAACCTTAAAACATATTTGATTCTTTTTTTGTTTTTTCTTTTTTATCACTATCTCAAAAAGCCTATTAGATTTTCAGAATCTTTTAGATCAAATTTTCAAACAGAAATAAAATCAGTAAAATAATTCTAATATTTGTATTTTCCTGATAGGAAAAACTGTGAAAAATAAAAAAAAAGATAAATCATAAATAATTTAATATAAGTTTCTCAATTTCAATTAATGCTAAGAATAAAGTAGAAAAGGCTTGGGTGTGATTACACAAAATTAAAAACAGGATTTTTAATGAAAACTTAAAAGCTAAATTAATCAGTATAATCAAACTTTTAAAACAATGTCCAATGAAAGCGATTTCTTAGCTAAGAAGAGAAAGAACAACTTGGATGTTATCTTTGATTCAAATGTTAGCATCAAATATATAGTTAAATTATTAATAATAAAATAGAGTCTGCTCAGTGATATGTACTTCATTACACATAATGTAAGCAATTAAATGGGACATTAGAATATGAAATATTGATAAAAGATAGGAAATGTTTAAAGGATTTTGAGATATCTTCAAGATTTCATAGGAAGATATATTACATAAATAAACGTGTGTATACATTTACATAAGAATGTACAGAAACTCACATATAATCATATATATATATATATATATATATATATATATACATATCCATACACACATATGTATGCCTAAATATATGTATGTGTAATATTTTATAATCATATTCATTTTACATTTTACATACTAAATTATAAAAGCAAGCATGTTTGTATATATATTTGTATACAGGTACATATGTATATAGATGTACACATATACACATATACTCTATGGCCAGAAATATTTTGAGAAAAAGAAAAGAAAAATGAAGCTTCTGGCCAACATAGGACAACTGCACCCCTCACTTTCTTGCTCAGTGTATATATATATATATATATATATATATATATATATATATATATATATATAAGTTGAAATTGTTTCTCCTTTTCATAATTCTATTATAAATTTGATTACTGACAACAAAATTAAAAAAAAAAAATTTAATTAGTTTTACATATAATAAAGAAATAAGTAGGATATTATTTCAAACAGAAACAAAATCTAGTATCATAAGTTATAAGTAAACTCAATGTTTAAATTTATATAGATTCTGTATAGTTTTCTGTAAGATATAAATATATTACTTTTGTGGTGGGGAGATGCCCTTAAGGCATATATATTTTGCTTTAAATTAATTAAAATAAAGGATAACACTATTGATATAGTTATTCTTGTTATTAATTGGTATTACTAACTTCAGTTTATTTATGTTGTATGCACATATGCGTATGTGTGTGTACATAGGTGTGAGTGTAAATCTCTTGTAAGAAAAATAGCAAGAAAAATTAATGTAAAGAGTAAAGATTCAATAAACCTATTTAGATATACATCAGTTTAGGAATTAGGTAAATTCTGACAATGTATAAACTATTTGTAATATTTATTTTCCTTCTTTAAATCTATTTGTGTTTTTCTTTTTTGTAACCTAGTCTAATTTCTAAATTAAATGTAGAACATTTAAAAAAAATAATAATTTAGCCGAGGCGTTTATTCATTTATCAAATAGCAATTCACAAACACAACATGCATATAAAGATATTAAATATTAAAAACAGAAGGTAGCCTAATTGCAAAACAGAAACAATTGTTACAACTTGAACATGAAGTCTTCTAAATTAAACAAAATTTTTAGAAAAAATAAATGATGTATAAAGGAGGATTTAAATTAATGTAATGAATGAACACAATATAAACATTAACAAAAACACAGAAAACAGGGCAAAATCAAAATTCTTTTATAATTATATTTGTGCTATGCAAGATTGCTTGTATACATGAATGCATCTATCTATCTATCTGTTTGTCTTTGTGTATATATATATATATATATATATATATATATATACATGTATATATGTACACACACACATACATATATATATATGTGTGTGTGCATGTGTCTGTATATATATATATATATATATATATATATATACTGTGTATATATATATACTGTGTATATGTGTGTGTGTATATTGCAGACACACACAACTTCATATAAAAATATATTCACATATCTACTTGCACACAGCGGGCTAACTTTTGCAGTTAGGTAAATCTGAATCACTCTTTACTACTAACATACAAATAGATGGACTGTCATTTGTAGTACATATAAACAAGGTCACCTACATGATAGCTACTTACAAGCAGATGGTCTACATCTACATCAATGTATAAAGATAGGAACAGGTGTGTATATATTTGTACAAGTATATATATATATATATATATATATATATATATATATACACACACACACATGCACATACATACATGAACATCTCAATCTGGGGTAAAACCCTGAGTAAGCTGTCACCTTTTAATATTGTAAGAATATCTATCCATTCTACCCACTAAATCAAGTTCTATATCAAGTATCACTTGCACTGTGAAGAATATATTTTTGATATATCATCTGCATCTTACTTTAATTGTGTGTATCTTAGGTAATTGTGTGTATGTATCAATCCCTATTGTCTTAAATAAGAGAAGGGTCTCTCATACACACTGAGTCAAAGAGAAGGATAGTAAATAGTCAAATGATGAGTTTCTTTTAGTTACCATGCAACAAATCCACTCACAAGGCTTTGGTCAGCCCAAAGCTTTAGTACAAGACATTGGCGTATGTGCCATGTAGAGGGGTTGAATCCAAAACTACTTCTCAACTATTTATGCCTATACATACACAGACACACACACACATACGTATATATACACACATACATATATATTTATTAATACATATATATATGCATATATATATATATATATATATATATATATATATATATATATATATATATATACATACATACACATACACCTATATATATTTATTAATATATACATATGCATACATATATACATGTGTATATATAATATACATACATACAAATATATAAAGATATATACACACATACATGTATACGCACACACATGTATGTATATATATATATATATATATGTAACTTTGAGAGAGTAGGATCAGTTGATTATAGCAGCTTTAAGACTTGACAGGTGCTTAATTTTTTTTTTTATCATCAACAGAAAGATGAAAGGGCAAGTTGATTTTGGTGGGATTTGAACTTATGAAAATGTATGTACTAAAGAACAGTGAAGCATACTGTCCAGTACTCTAGTGATTTGGTTAGCAACTGCCCTCTTTCTCCCCCCCCCCCCTTCATAATAATAACAATAATAATGACAACAAGAATAATAAATATATAAATGGCAAGAATCATGTTACAGCATGGCATGAATTTGAAGAATAATAAAAAAAAATGTAATCAGAAATAGTATGATGGACAGTAAAGCTTCTTTTTCTTATATCATCATCATCATCTTTGACTTTTTACTAACCATAATTGGGTGCATATTTCATCATCCCTCCCCCTACATCTTATTACTCTTCCTTCATATTGATTTTTCAATATTTCAATAAGCATCTTTCACCCATATAAATAGTAGGATTCAAACTGCTTCCTTTTATTTACTCAGCTGTTCCTCCCGTTCTGTTTTACAGAATTTGGGGATGAGCAGGGTGTAAGGATCTTTTTTGCCTTCTCTTCCTTATCCTATCCACTTGATCTCCATTTCCAGTAATAAATAAACATGAACAAAAAAACGTCCAAACAACAAAAATACAAAAAAAAAAAACAAAATAAAAAAAACAACTTAGCATAGATACAGACATCTGTATTACAATTTCCGATGAATCATTTGAAAAGTAAAAAAGAATTTTTATTATTATTATTATTATTAAATTTTTCTGTTCTTATATGATTTATCCAGAATACAACACCCTACCCATGACTGTATGTCCTTTATTTTCCCAAAATAACTTTCAGACAGATTCTAAGAAAATTCCCACCTCACATTTTCTTCCTTTTCTTTTTCTTTTTTTTGTAAAATTTCTAAGCAGAGTATAGACAAAATTTTTAAAAGATAAGCACTGCTTTTCATGTATTCTAAATCTGGACCTTGAATGGAATCTTATATTAGCATGTATATATATATATATATATATATATATATATATATATATATGAATGTGTGTACATAGGTTTGCTTGTAAAAAGGCACAAAGGTGGATATGGTTGACAGTAACAGTGTGTGTGTATTTGTGTCTCTCTCCTCAGTCTCTCTCCAAACAGTATACAGATGGATTAGGAAATCAGACACACATACAACTTCTCCCCTAACTCACTACATACCTAGGTCTAAACAAGTGAAGATTCTTTTCTTCATTTTTTAAACAAATTTATTTAGATATTTCTTTTTTTTTTTTTGAGGAAAAGGCTTAAATATTTTTAATTTTTTTCATATTATCAGTATTATTGTTTCATTTCCTTTTGACATAATAAATGCAACATTGAAAGCTATGCAATAACAATATGACCAGTAATAGCAATAACACATAAACAATATATCTATATATATATATATATATATATATATATATATATATATATATATATATATATATATACATACACATATATTTATGCTGGGTATAATTAAATTAGAATGTTTTAAAAAGACTACAAATATAGTAATAAATACACCTGTCTTCAGAATCAAATAACCATACAAGATAAGGCACATGTATGGTGTGTGTGTGTGTGTGTGGAGACATATACATACATATATATGCATATATATGTATGTGCACTTATATATATGTATACACATGTATGCATACGCACACAGACTGAGTATATATATTTCTATCTATTTATCTATCTATATATATATACATATATATATAAACATACATACATATATTTACACACATATATACATATATATATATATATTTCTACATACATACATACATATACACACAAATATACATATATATATACACATATATGCACATTAAGTCACACATACAGACACACACACACATGAAACAAGAATGCTTCATAGTTGCAGTCTCTATGGGTTTTTTGTGTGCGTGTGTGTGTGTGTGTGAGAGAGAGAGAGAGAGTGGTGTGCAATCAAAATACATATAGACTGCAACCATGAAGTACTGCTGAAAGTTTTGAAGTTAGTCATCATGCGTTGCATTAGAATAAAGTTTTCAGAATTTACATTTATATTTATTACTTTGTCAGTTCTTTTAGCAACTGTTTTTTAGGCTTTTTTCATAACCACGCACCCCAGCACACACACACATATATGTACAGAGTTCCACCTCAAATTTGCCATCTTCAACCTCAATGTCGTTAATGTCAACCTCAAATTCATCATTGTCAACTTAAATGTTGTCACTCTAGGATAGATCAAAATGTTTTTATAAAAAGTCACTGATACCAGTGATTATTTGATGCAGAATTGTAAAAGAATATAAACGTTAAATAGTTTTATAAAGGCTTACAAATTTTGTATTATATAAATTGTTGCATCTTACATAACCTTAAATATACATACATTTAGTACAAAAGACGTAAAACTACATACTGTACATATACAACAAGTCAAGGACAAAAATAAATAACATCAGTTATTTATTATTCCCATTTTTTAACTCTCTTAATCAAGCATAATCATCTTTGGTAATGAACAATGGTCTTGCGTTGATCAATATATTATGTAAATACATGTACAACACTAGGCTGACTTTATATATATACATGCATACATTTCACAGTGCTCAAGAGATTTTAACTTGAGCAGATAGAAGAGAAAATGTAAGGACAAGCAATTTAGGCAAGTTACTCCTCTACCTGCTCAAGTTCATATCTCTTGAGCACTACGAAGTGTATTCTATACAGAGAATACCGGTCTCTAATCTATAAACTTCATACATACATATGTACATATGTATGGTTGAGTAGATAGGGTGTTGTACTCTTGCTTGCAAGATTGTAGTTTCAGTTTCTGAACTGGGTGACGTGTTGTGTGACTTGAGCAAAAGACTTCATTGCACATTCCTCTGCAATCACGCTGACACCTGATGTGAGGTTTACTCTGCACCTGTTCAGGTGACATCAATTTAATGGAGAGAGTGAGCTAATGTACAGGATATCTATTTGATCACAATAAACAAAGCGTTTATATGGATTGTTCAGCAAGAAATTGCAAAACTGTCTTTCTCGTACCATAAGAGACTACCATCATGTGTATATGTGTGAGTGTGTGTGCATGCGTGTATGTGTATAAACAAATATCTGTTGATTCATCAGAAATTATAAATTTCAGGACTTAAAACAAATGTAGAGTATTCTTTAATACATTATAACTGAAAGGCTCCAATTTCCAGCACTCAGAGTCACTCATTTCTGACTGTTAGCTGCTAAACTGGGCCTGCTTTTCACTGATAGAATATATTTTTTGAAATATGAAACAAAAGGTTGAAGAAAACTCTTATCCATATATATCACACCAACACCCTCGCATCACACCACGCACACACTACAACTGACCAACTCCTTTCTCCCCTCCCCATTTTTACACTACATACGTCAAGATCACCAACATTCTGTCTCCCACACACACAGCCCCTCGTTCTTCAATCACCGTTCTTTCTCCCCCTTTTCTTAGCTCTCCTGAAAAAAAATTTCTAACTTCCGGTCAGCCATTACTATGATTAGCCATTACTATGATTGACCGTTGACTGGACACTATTCAATTTTTTTTTTCTCCGTGTTTTTCTCCTTGTCTCCGTATTCTTTCTGTTGAAGAGCGTAGCTCGAAACGTCAAAGACTTTCCGTATTCCCGAGCGTCATACTAATACATCCTTTTGTTATTTACACCACCTGTCCTCGTCTGTTGTTGTTTTTTCGTACATTCTCCCATATATATATATTTCCATGCACCTATAAATGTACACACACACATTTAACTATACATGCATGCATATCCATGCAGTGGTGCACCCATATACAAATGTTTGTCAGAGCCTGACAAATCATATACATATGTGTGTGTATGTGTGAGTGAAATTATGATAAAAAGAAGTTTATATCATTTGTTCCCTATGTATGTCTCACTGTTTTGGTTGTTTTCAACTTGTGCATTAGATGACCTAAGCACAAGTGGATGCTGTACCATGACAGATCATCAGGGGAACACAGTGTTGCATCATGTTACAGTGATCAAATATCTGAAATGGAACAGATGGTGAGACATTTTATAAGTATGCCAAGAGGGAAGCATATAGATAGCAAACAGGAGAGAGAGAGAGGGGGAGAGAGAGAGGGAGAGAGAGAGAGAAGACAGGATATAATTTTTTCCTTTCCTTTTTTCTTTAACCCATGCTAGCATGGGTTGCATGGTTTGACAGGACCCAATGGGCCCAAGGACTGCATCATGTTCCATTTTCTGTTTGGCATGGTTTCTATGGTTGGATGTCCTTCCTGACACCAACCACTTTACAGTGAGTACTGGGTGCTTTTTTTCATGCCACCAGCACTAGTGAGGTTGCCACGCATCTTTCAGGACTAGATCTTGAATAGGGAGAGTGAACTTTATGGTAAGAAAATGAATAGAGAGGAGTAAAGTGTGAGAGAAAAGGGCTAGAGCAAGCAGGTTTCTTGCTGAAGAGGCACTAAATCACTACACATGCTGTAGAAGACAGGGAGGTGGGGAGCTGGAAATTGGTGATGAGGTGTTAGGATGAACCTTCAAAGTACAATATGGGTAGGAATGAGTAGGGTAGGGATGCCAGAAGTGGGAGGAGTTACAGATATCTAGTGCAGGACAGCAACATAGATATGATGATACAGGAAACAGGGGGATGGAATAGAGCAGACATGGGCGGCGTGTGTATGTGTGTGTGTGTGGTGGGGTGAGTAAACTGCAGGAGTGGATGGCGAAGAGAGAAAGGCAGGTACAGTGTATGAAGAAGATAGGACGTAAGGAGGTGGAGAGATAATTTGATGGCAAAGTGGACGGGTAGGGGTGATCAATAAAAAAAAGTATGATTGGAGATAAGGATTAATGGATGAACGACAGATAACAAGTGAAGTAGTTCTGGGAAGTAAGAAAAGTGGTATCAAGGAGGAACTGCAGTTGGGGAGTGATAGGTGGTGGATTATTTGAGGAGGAGAATTGGGTGCAGGGCCCAAATGTGCATATATACACAAACACAATCAGTTCTGTTAGAGCACAGCTATGCTAACTTGGGCAGGTCTTCTTGAGAACTACATATTGCTTGGCCATTTGTCACCTCCTCTACAAGGTTCAAGGTCTTGAAATCAGTCTTTACCACCTTGTCATATATCTTCTTGAGTTTCTCTCTTCCATGACTTCCATCAACTGTTAGTGATCAGTACTTCTTTATACAGCTGTCCTCATCCATACTTGTCACATGTTTATACCGGCACAGTCTTCTTTCTTGCACACTGCTTCTGGTTCCTCTTATGTCAACCACTTTTGTACAATGCCTTTCATGCACACTTACATTGCATATAAAATAGAGCATGCTTGCTCCACTTCTTACCAGTCTCTTCATATATATATTGCTTGTTTATATAGATATATAGACATATATAGCAGCAGTGTGAGTGAGGATTATGATGTTTACTAAGATATCAATAGTGTATGTGATGCTGCCTTTATGTAAATAATTTTTTATTGTCAAAGGACAAAACTGGAACCATTCTTCTTCAATTAATTTGTATGTTTTATCATAATTTACTCACAGATCATACATAGTCTGAATGACAAGGAAAGGTATTAGCTTCAGAAATGTTCACTTTCCATTACACACTTGCCACTATGCTGTTAGTAACTTCGCTGCTAACATTAATTATATTACAAAAATAACAAGAATGTTGGATTAAGAAATAAATTTTAGGGACAGTAGCCCAAAAGTATCTACTAACTGGGAGGCCACTGGAAATTAAGTGGAAAGTTATAGAAAATATTACTGAGTTTTACAGTAGCTACGAAGTTTTAACCAGGCTCTGTATAAATCTAGTGGGCCCCTAGAACAACTTCAGTTTGAGTCTCAAGTCGCCTATCAGAAATTTAACTGCACATGGTGTGTGAACAATATCACATTGAGTTTCAGCATGCAGAACAAGGTCACTTCCTTTCGATTGGTGGGATATTACATACATACAAACAAACAAACATACATAATACATACATACATACATGCATGCATGCATGCATACATACTGCATTCACACTTACTTTACATATAAACAATGTCATGTGGGAAGTGTACTAATGTGTTTTATATCCAGATAAATTAAGTTACAAACAAAAACAAAATTAAAGTGATATATATAATATCAACTGGAGGTGCCAGGTTGGCATCAAGAAGATAGGAGATAAAAACACTTTCATATACATGCAGAATTAAGAAGACTTCCCTTAACCACACACACACACACACACACACACACACACACACACATGAATGCATACATAGAAAGACTCATGTTGTTGACACATTACTTCAGTTTTATCATATATAACATGTTTGTCACCTTAACCACACTTACAGTTGACCCTTTGGGTTTTTATTTGCACACAAAGTCTATTGCTTTTCCTAGTCTTTTTAGGACTTCATTTAATGAATTAAGATAAAGAATGAATGTATCCCACTTTAAGGGTTTCACAGCATCAGTGAACTTTTGGCCAGAGACTTCATTGTATCTCATAGCAATTTATTTCTTTATGTACAAAAAAATTATCTGTTCTGAAAGCATATCTCACTAGTTTTCAATATAACATGTAAATGCTATGAAGGTTCAGCTTCAAGCTACTGATTTACTTTTTCCAATGGGTTGCAACAGGATAAAATAAAAGAAATGTCAAAAGACATCAGGTTTTTTTATTTTTTTACCCTTTTACTTTGTTTATATTTTATATATATTAGTTTTGTTTTAAATGAATCTATCTAATTTTGTTTCAGAAACCATAGGAAACTAAGAAAGCACAAATGATATATTGTCTATAGTCTTTGAAATATCAAGAGTAGTGATAAAGTAATATATGTAAAAAAAAAATAAAAAAATTAAAAAAAATAAATATAGAAAAAAAAAGTGGATGACCTCCATTAAGCATAAAAGGTAACATTAAAATTCCATATGGAAATATTATGATTGTGATGTATTCTTAGGGTAATATCAAAATAGTGTGTGTGTGTGTGTGTGTGCGTGTGTATGACTGTATACATATCTACCCACATAAATATATTTATAGTAATATATAAATGCATATGTGTTTATTTGTGTGTATGTGTATACATATATACATATGAATACGTTACACAGACACACACACACATATATATATGCATGCATATATATACATAAATATAAATGCACTGCATACATACATATATAAATGTATGTATGTGTGTGTGTGTGTGTGTGTATCATCATCATTTTAATGGCCATTTTTTTATGCTTGTATGGATTGAATAGAGTTCAATGGAGCAGATTTTCTACAGCTGAATGCCCTTCCTATCATCAACCCACTCTTGTTTCCAAGTTAGGTAATACTTCTCCATGGCCAGACATGATTTCGCAAAATATTAGAAATGTGAGTGACACATGACGTCAAGAGGAGACACAATCAGAAATATGTGTGTGTGTGTGTACATGTGTAAGTGTTTATATAGTCACAGATTGAAAATTTCACTTCCCAAATAAATGGTTTCAGGTTTAGTTCCACAGCACAACATCTTGAGCAAGTGTCTTCTACTATTAAAAGATACCACGAATATTCAATTCAGGATTGCAGAAGTTGTGTGCATGACTGTGGATATTTCGGTGATTTTTATGAGTAGAATAACCTCAGATACAAGCATCCATATCTATCAATATCTCTACGCTTTCCATGCTGGCATGGGCTGGATGGTTTGACTGAGGGCTGGCGAGTCAGAAGGCTGCACCAGTTTCCAATCTGATCTGGCAGAAATTATGATGTTGTTAAACACCGAGAATAACTGTTATCCATTGATGAAATGATTCATGACAATCAGCCAGACTGTTTCACCACAGCTTATGAAATAAATGAGCAATGTTTCTCATTTGTTTATTTGATAGGCTGCACTCAGGGAAAACAATCTAACCAGATGTAATAGACATGTTCATCACCACCAACATCATCATCATCATATAATCTCCTTATTCCATGATGGCACGTGTGTACATGCATGTTGTGTGTATGAATATGTATACGCAGATGTACATATGTATGTTACATGAACACACATTTTTTTAGTATGTCACATCTTCAGTGAGTTGACTTATCATAGAAACAGCGATGACTGGATTTTTTGATGGTGCATATATGCATACTTAATTATGAATATATGCAAAGAATATACACTATACAATTTTACCAATGTGTTCATACACATGCATGCAAATGTACATACCACACACACACACACACACACACACACACACACACACTCAAATATGTTTTTGTGTACATTTATTATTGTTACTATAACAACTGGGTTTTTCTCATTTATGCTGCCATGAATTACGTATACACATGGAGAACACATACATATATACAAGTGCCTCTCTATCCAGAACCTAGTTAATACTCTGTCGGTGTTAGTGATAGGTGTCTATTATTGCATCTGCAATGTAGGAAAAGAAAGAAAGGAAAAGAGAGAGAGAGAAAGAAGTTAGGAACAAGTGTTGAGCATGTAATACTGATTATACTGGGTGATGGTGTTTTGAGTAAGAAAATGTTGGAGAGAGAGGCTGAGTATGTAAACAAGACAAAATATTTAAAGCAAATTTAAACATAGTTGTTACTCAGATCTGATAATGCAGGATTGTGGTGAATAGAAATATGTTGTTTATACATCTAATACAACTGACACTTGCATTGAAAGTTGAAAATGAAAATGATGATGAGTTCTTATACAGATAATTAGAAAGAATAATTATTGTGGTTTTTCCAGGTATAGTGAAAGATATTTCCTGACAAGTTTAATTTGCACAGAAATCTCTATAAGGAGACAGATTCCATTCACAAAGATGAGAAAAAGAATAAATAAATAAATAAAAGCTTAGTTAATTTTAAATAACTAAACTTGAATATATTTTTTGAATATTATATATTTTTTTTATTTCATGTATGTACAAGAAATTTCAAGTGAATACAAGAAATTTCAGGTAGATACAAGGAATATCTCAGATTCACTGAAGAAAAAAAAAAAAGAAAAAACAAAAAAATGATGACCACATACACACACAGAAACACCACAGCATCAAACAAAGAAGGCATTTCTATCCAAGCTGACACATTTTTCTTGCTAAATTGAATGGTGCCAGATAAAAAGAGTACCAATTACAAAGTGTTTAGGTGCCAGCAGTGCTGATAATAATAATAATAATAATAATAATAATAATAATAATAATAATAATAATAATAATGATGATGATAATAATAATAATACTGGTGGTAGTAATAGCAGAGGTGGAGTTTACTTACTGTATTTAGGCTATTTTCAGTTAGACCTGTCTTGATGAAAGTGAACCTTGAGTGATTCTCTGATAAATGCTTTTTGTTCTTCAGATTTAATCGATAAGAAAAAGAAATTTAAAGCCTTCGCTTTCTTTGAAAAGCCATTTCCCTTAAGAATACTCATATTTTTTTCCTCCCTTTTTCTTTCATACTACTACTACTACTACTACTACTACTACTACTACTACTACTACTACTACTACTACTACTACTGCTGCTACTACTACTACTACTACTACTATTACTACTACTACTACTACTACTACTACTACTACTAGCAATAACAACAGTGTCAGATAGCTACTAGTATCAGTAGTACTAAAGTTCAAGAATGCTGAAATATTTATTATTTGTTTTGAAAAATATGTAATTGAAAAACTATACACAGTATTGAATAAGGAACAAAAAAAAAAAGAAAGCCGAAATATTTAAAAACAAAATGAAAGCAATAAAAGATCTATGAAAGAAATAAGAAGGAAAGAAAAGTAAAAAGACTCAGGAAGCAAATGAAATTAGACCTACATTTATGTTTAAGGAATTTTTGTCCCAATTGTTGTAAATAGATTGTGAGTGATGTCTTGGTGTGGTGTTGGTGAGTATAAAAGAGATGTTTTTCTATCACCAACCTCAGAATAGATTGAACTAATAAACATAAAACAATAATAGTGGTGATAAAGAAAACAACAATAATAGCAAAAAAAAAAGAAAGAAAAGAAAAGAAAATGAAAAAAAAATAACAAACCCAAGAAGTCAACCTAGTTATTTGGGCAAATGTTTCATTCTTTTATTAAGAGACTGTATTGTCTAACTGGATCCTTTCAACCAAAAATTTGGAAGCAAATTACAGCAGCAAATTTTGATTAAAAGAAAATAAATAAAGTCTAGCTAAAATATAAATAAAGTGAAACAAAATAAAAATAAATGAGACTGTGTTATTAAAGATGGCAGTACATATTCTTAAATTGGAACTGAACGTTCTACATCACAGCTTTAACTGGATAACTTGCTGGCAAACAACTGAAGAGTAGTCATGGTATATTCAGACTGGAGTTGATACTGTTTAACCCCAGGTCAACTCTGTTTGAGTAGAATGTTAACCAAAGGGTTTTCAGCCATAAAAATCTCACCATTTTTTTTTTATATTTGAATTTCAGGGGAATACATTGTTTTCAATATCTTATATAAAAATAAAAGAAATTGGAAACAATGTATTTCTCTGAAATTCAGTTATAAAAAGGTAGGGTTCAATCTGAAGGAGATTTGGCTACTGTTTTTAGCAGTTTGAGTGACCTACTTGGTTTGTGATTTTGGGGAGCTTTCCGTATTGTCTCAAGACCATGTAGAGCATTACGGAGGCATGTGGCTTAGTGGTTAGGGTGTTGGACTCATGATGGTAAGATTGTGGTTTCGATTCCTAGACTGGACGACACATATTTTTGAGCAAAATATTTCATTCTACATTGCTCCAGTCCATTCAGCTGGCAAAAATGAGTAACCCTGTGATGGACTGGCGTCCTATCCAAGTGGAGAATTTATATGGGAAACCGACCCTTATGAGTCAGTATGACTTGAGAAGGTAACTCTACTTATGTAGAGCATTTCTCATGTGGACTGTGGTAGTAATAGGCTCATAATGCATCAAGGACTAGATTACCTAATATGTTCTTCTTTTCTAAGATGGCAGGGTAAGATGTGAGGGAAATTTAACTGCCATTTCTAACTGGTTAAGTGACTCATAGAGGCCTCCAGATAGGCTTGTAAATAAAGGTGAATAAGATATGGTAGAGTACAACGATCAGATTCGTGACAAACAATGACTAAAATGATGTCGCTGATGATAAAGAATAATTACTATTGTTAGGATTGGAAGAATTGCCGAAGTAGAGGACAAAACACCTTGTGGTATTTTATCATGTTTCTCTACAATCTACATTTAAGTCCTGGGTCAACTTTACCTCTCATTCCTCCTGTTTTCACAATAACTACCAGAGACAAAATAGTCAATTGTTCTCTCCCTCAAAATTTCTGGTCATATGTCAACATTGCAAATCATTGTTGCTGCTATTGCTGTAACAACAACAACAATATAGCTGTATAAAAGAATCATCTTTGTAACTCAGTTTTGATTCCCAGTTTGAGAGAAAGGAAATAAGTTTGATCACTGCCAATCTCACTGTTTTTGAGTCTATAAGAAATTGTAACAATTTGGTAGAAGTGATTGTTATGGTTGATCAGCTGAAGGTCATCTACAAAACTATGCCTATTATCAGAAGTGGTCTAGCTGCAACCATCCTGCCTTTTATTCAGACATTGTGTATCCAGGATTATATCCTCCACTGTGTCCTTCCTGTTCTTCTAAGACAATAAGAAGTTATTTGAGGGTGATTTGGTTACTGTTTCTGGTAGGTTAGTAGTTTAAAATATTGCATAATTGTTCTCTTGTTAGCAATGGTGAAAGGTGGAAATAGACTAAGCTAGTTGTTGCGGATAACTTTTAGAGGTTTACTGAAATAAGTCAAAATTAGACAAAGTAGAAAGTGGAAATAGAAAAGTAAAAGATAAATTAGGAATAGAAAGAACAAATGGAAAAACTGAAGTGAAAGAATAAAGTAGAAATGTCCAGTAAAAAGGAATTAAATGGAGAGGAATAGAGAAAATGAACTGGAAGAGACTTGTTTCTTCTATTTGGTATTTACACTCAAATGAGTTGTGCTTGATTAATTGTATATATACCTTTTATGAAATATATACAACTTCATGGATACATCATATTTCTCTTAGCTTTGACATTAATGTAATAAATCCAAGATTCAAATCCTTCTCTTAAAAAGGATTATAAAGAGAGCTCATGTGATTTACATATTTCTCTCTGTCATGCACACACATAGAAACAGTAGCAAAGGGACAAAGTAATGGCCAGTCTCATTCTAACACCCAACACTGTTTTATTCATTCCCATCTGGGTTAGTTGAAATAAAAACGATGATTAAATCAAGATTTGAACACATAGCAAATATATTTGGTTATTATGATCATACCAATATTATTCCAAGCTTTAGCCAAATTTTATTTATATGGAAATTCAAAATAAAACAAGAACAAGAAGAGGGGAAAAAAAAAACATGAATGAAAATAAGCAAATCTAATGTTCTTTTGAACAAGATAGTATTAGAAAAAGAAACAACAATGTATGCAAGAAGAAAGCGGCTTAGCTTATTAGTCATTCTAGTTCTGAATTATACTAAAGGTATTGATTTTCCTGTTGAAACAACAACAAGATGAACAAATTATTACAAATGTAAAACATAAATAATTGAAATGCAAGAAATATATGAAAACGCAACATTAATTTTGTAGCTGCTACATGTATCCTCCCCCTTTCATAAATACAGACAGGTTCATTTTCTTTTTCTGTTACTGTTTCACTAATCCCTGAGATTGGTTTGATCTAAGGCTTTAATTAGTGGAACCTCATCATTCATGAGATTCAAACCATTCTTTTAGTGCAGAGAAAACCTAGAGGCAAGGGTATGTTACTTCATTAGCACTGGTCACAATGGCTGTATACAAAAATAAAGAGAAAGAACAAAGTACTAGGAAGAAGAGATGGGGAAGGAGAAGGAGGAGGAGGAGACAGAGAAGGAGGAACAGAAAGAGAAGAATAAAGCAAAAAAATAAAAATAAGGAAACAAAAATGTGAAAAATAAAGACATCTGGCAAGTTCAATTAGCTGAACACAACAAGTAGATTGTTGGGCCTATATTTTAACACACAACACAGATATAGGAGAGAGTAGAAGTGGATGAGAAGTAGTAGATAGCTATGGGATGATCCATCACTGATTATATAAGGATGCTAAAATTAGTACTGACAAAGCCTTGTGGTTAAACCATGCTCA
>NC_142930.1:87777139-87812139 GCF_046866305.1 Octopus bimaculoides | reverse complement strand
GTGTGTGTCTATCTGTCTATCTATCTATCTATTTATCTATGCCTATCTGCATGTGTATATGAGTTACTGTCTCTTTGCACAGGCAATGTGTAACAGTTGTAAACGAGTGTTACCATCATGCAAAGAATGCTCTTTCTAATTTTCCATGAAAACATGTCTGGTCATGTGGATGTATTACCTTATGTGGAAACCAGTGTGGGTCAGGAAGGGCATCCAGCCATAGAATATCCACTTTAACAAATATGTCCATATTTCCAGCTCATGTAGGTATGGAAAATTGGACATTAACACACTGATGAAGATGATGATGATACACACACACACACACACACACACACACACACACCACAAATATAGTAGGCTTTCTTTCACTCTATCCATATATGGTACAATGTTTATATCCCTCAAAATAACAAGTCACTAACGACTTCTAGTGAGTCATCTGAATAATTCATGACTTCATGATCATCTAATATCAACACTTATTCCAGCTTCATTGTCTGTCTGTCTGTCTATCTATATAGACAAATAGATATGCGCATCTATATATATATATATATATATATATATATATATATATATATATATATATATAGAGAGAGAGAGAGAGAGAGAGAGAGGGTGATAAATTGAATATTAATTCAATTTAAAACCAAGTGGACTAGCATATAAAAAAATCTGAAAATTCAGAAAAATTGTATTACATGTGTATAAGAAGGGATGACCACTAAGTGGACATCCAATATGCTAGAAAGAGGTCATCAGCGACCCAACCACAAAGAAAAATAATGTTCTCCAGAAAAAAATTTTGCAAAACACCAGAACAAGACAAAATAAGAAATATACAGAATAAAGAATTGTATTTTTCTTTGTGGTTGGGTCATTGATGACTTCTTTCTAGCATATTGGATGTCCACTTAGTGGTCATCCCTTCTTATACAAACACACACACACACACACACACACACACACACAGATATATATATATATATATATATGCATGCACACGCACACACACAGACACACACATATATACACACACACACACATGTATATACATATATAGATAGGTGGCAGTTTGAGCAAGTGTCTTCTGCTATAACTCTAGTTTGACCAATGCATTGTGGATAAATGTGATTGATGGGAAATATACAAAACTCAGTACATATATTGTATATATCATTATATGTGTGTGTGTGTCTGTATGTGTGTGTTGATATTTTGCTGGTTGCCGTTTGAACAAAGTGAATGATGTTGACATGATTATGACCAATATCTGTATGCTTTTCAAGACCTGTGGAATATAAAAATTCCTTACTTAGGAAGCAGAGTTGAGGGTTTATGATATGAAGAGTGTCCGGCCATTAGAATCTCAAATAACTCTCTATCTTGTTCATGTTAGCATGAAAGAACAGACGTTAAGGAAATTATTGATACTACTCATGCTGCTGTAGCCTTTGGGTTATGCCCCTAAATAAGGCACATAACTCTGCTTGCTCCAGTTTGCCTGACTGACAAGTTTCAATGTATGTTTAAGTTAGGTGGTTAGTGGTAGAAAGATCAACCAGCTGCAAAAAACATTTGCTTACTAATGAAAAAAACAAAACAAGACAAAAAACAAAAAAAAAAACACAAAAACAAACAAACAAAAAAACTAAAAACAAAACCAACTCCACACTTGCAAGCATGAAAAATGGGTGTACACATACACATTTCTCTTTTATATCTTTATATCTGGTTTTCTCATTCCTCTGTAGCTTCTACTTATTAAAATTTCAGTCATGCTGAATCACACTTCTGACACTTATAACTGTTCATTTTGCATACTTCGAGCTATGTGTATGTGCATGTGTATGTGCATGTGTGTGTGTGTGTGTGTGTATAAAATATATAATATATATATGTACGTATGCCTATACACACTCACACCTACACACATGCATGTATGTGCACAAGCAAGCACAGACTCAAATTAGTAGAAGTAGGTGGTATAAATCAGATTTTATATTGCTTGTATTTGATGATCTGTTGAGTACAGGTGTTAAATAGCCTGAGTTTCCCTAGTTGTTTAAATATGTTCCAGATCACTGAAGTTAAATAATTTAATACTATTTTCATCAGAAAAAAAAAGATAATAAAATTTAAAAATCCGAAATAATTTGTTTATAAAAGTTGAACTTGAAATAGATAAAGCTACAAACAAGTGTACAGACATTAGGTTAAAGAACCCTTTAGATAGTAAAAGTCAAAGACCTTCAATCTTTTCTGTCCAAGGAGTTTTAACCGAATCTTCAATCTCATATTTGCATGCTATTGTTTGTAGCATTATCTGTAACTGTTTAAAACATGAGTTATTTCATGTTTTCTTGAAGTTTCTAAATTCTTATGATGTAAGAAAAAGAAAAAACACAAAGAAAAATATACAGTTCTATATTCAAGAGATGAGGAATTATGTACATTATTTACATTTGACGGATATTTGTCACCATCTTGTTTGTTGTTAACACAATGTTTTGGCTAATATCCCCTCCAGCCTTCATCAGGTGTCTTGGAGAAATTTCTAACCTGGGTTCTCATTCCTAAGGTATTTTTCGATGTTATTATTATTATTATTATTGTTCGGGTTACTGCCTGGAATCAAACTTAGAATCTTGGGGTTAGTAGCCTGCACTCTTAACCCCAAGATTTCGAGTTTGAGTCCAGGCAGTGACCTGAATAATAATAATAATAATAATAATAATAATAATAGTCATAATAATAATAATAATAATAATAATGATAATAATAATAATAACAACAACAATAGCATCGAAAAATACCTTAGGAACAAGAACCCAGGTTTGAAATTTCCCCAAGACAGCTGATGAAGGCTGGAGGATATATCAGCTGAAATGTTGTGTTAACAACAAATAAGATGAGGACAAATATCCGTCAAATATAAATAACGTAAATAAAGAAAAATATCCTGTTCCAAATAGTAGAACTGAAATTGCTAGATATCCAACTTGTGTTTATTTAAGTGTCAGGGAGGGGAAAAGTTTAAAAAGAAATAAAAGATTAAAGTATATAATTCTTTCAATAAATATGAACTGGGATATAGAAACAGCAGTTGGAACAGGGAATAAATACAGAGAAAACGAAAGCTGTTGGTGTTGTTTTTCTCACTGATACACTTTCATTTCATGCACAATATCACATATATTTTTAGTCACCTCCAGCAGAGCCTTGCTTTAGCAATGAGTTCCCTTTTCATACAAAAGTGTATTTAAAAAAAAACGAAAAAAAAGGGTTACAAGCCTACACCAAGAATCTAGAAGAGTGTCACAGAGGGGGAAAAAATGCACACACAGGATGTCAATTTGGAGTCTAAACAGTTAAAGAAGATCAATAGACAGTTGAAACATAGACTTAAGGGATGATATGATGGAAAATGTTACAAGAAAAAAAAAAGAAAAAAAAGGGTGGAGGCAAAAATGATCACTTCAAAGGAAGAATAAAGAAAAGACCACATGTGAGTAAATTCATTTCATAACAAACAACTGTCGTGTATGTATGAATGTATGTATACGAAGATTGCTTCAAACATCTTCACATGCATACATACTAAGAATTTGTACATATCCAAGCATAGAACTATATACATATGTGTGTTTGTGTATGTACTCAGATGCATGTAAGTTTCCAATTATATATTTACACAGTCACTCCCATACGTATACACATGTGTCTATTTACAGCTTTGCTTTCTTTCAGCTGTATTCCAGTTAGAGTAGGTAATGATATCCTTTACCAGCTATCAATACAATTGCCTAAATCCAAATCATTAGTAAGGATTACAGCTGGTATTATTACAACAGGCCTAACTTCAAAACTAATTTATCAGTATATTGTGCTTTTCTGTTCATATATTTGTATTTTCATCTGTCGTTTTGATACAGCAGTTGACTGGATTTCAAACTGAATTTCTGACACAAATTTATAAACTCAGTTTTATAACAATGCAGAGAGGCTTACATAAGGATACGTTCTTGTTTTTCTTTAAAGGAATGTATCATCATCATCATAAAAAAATGATACAAATTACTGTGTTCAAAATAACATTCTTAAGATGTTTCTAACAGAATAGAAACAGAAGAAGATATGATAATGCCTTCTTATAACAGGAAGCAAGGTCAACCACATAAAAAAGAGGTACCCTATCATATCATATTGATGTACCTATCCCAATAATCTCCTTACTTCTGTTCCACCTCACTCCCTAGACTGCTGTAGTAGACACTTTGCTTCAACTTTTCTTTCCTACCCCCAGATTTTTTCTTGGCCCTGGAACTCTCTGTATAATTTTTGTCTGTGCAGTAAGAGGTTTGCTTCTCAAGGACATGGTTCTAGGTTCAGTCCCACTGCGTGACACCTTGGGCAGTTGTCTTCTACTGTAACCTCGGACCAGCCAAAGCTTTGAGAGTGGATATCATAAACAGAAACTGTAAGAAGCCTGTTATCTATCTATCTATCTATCTATCTATCTATCTATATCTATACGTGTGCACATGCATATGTGTGTGTGTGTCTTTGTGTATGTGTTTGAGTCTCTGTGACTTAATGGTTTGGCAAACGAGACTGACAGAATAAGTACCAAGCTTCAAATATAAGTACTGGGGATGATTTGTTCAACTAAATCCTTCAAGGTGGTGCCCCAGCATGGCCACAACCTAATTACTAAAACAAGTAAGAGATAAGAAGAAAAAAAAAAGCCTTCAGTTTGCAGAAGGTCACAGTGAAAATCAATTTAAATGATTTCCCCAAGCCATCTCTGTCCTGGCTGTTGGACTAACAAAGCTCACAGACATTTTAGTCTGTGTGTGATAGAGAGAGAGAGAGAGAGAGAGAGAGAGAGAGAGAGAGAGAGAGAGAGACTCAAGAACACAAAAATAAAGTAAGAAGATTATGTTTTACTGAGGACCAAACAAAATACAATGAAGAACCTGGTCAGATTTCATGTACACGCACGCGTGCGTGTGTGTAAACATGAAACTCTTCTGTAACTCTTAACTATCTCAAACTCCAAATAAGAAAAGTTTTTCTGATTCTGTTCTCATTGTATGAATGAAACATATTCTTGCACTGGATGTCATAAGTCAATATAAGGCACCTCAGTGTCTTAAAAGTGGTACCAGAGTATGGAAAAGAGCAAGTATAATAACAATGATAAACAAATAGATAAATAGATAGATAGATAGATAGATAGATAGATAGATAGTTAGACAGATAGAAAGAGAGAGTGGGTGTGTGGGTGGAATGATAACTGAATGGAAATTGTGAAAATTTGAGTAATAGTTGGAAGATATTGACCAAACTAAGAATAACTACAAATATGGACAACTTAATGGGTCATGACATGTACAAAGACAGATCTATATTATTAAGGAATGTTAGAGTTTGAAAGCCATGATGTTTAAATATCTTGGGAGTAAATTACAGCCTAAAGCACACATGATCAAATACACAAAGTGTATTTGTTGAAGTTTCTAAATACGCCATACCATAAAAATTCTTGATACATATCTGCACTGAAAATGTGTAAAATGTGATATATAATATATTCTATTTTTTTTTTATATATATAGAACATATATGTATGTATAAATATATAATACTTTGTACTATAGGTACAAGGCCTGAAGATGTTGGGGAGGGGTCTAGTTGATTATACTGACCTCAGTACCCGACTGGTAATTATTTTATCAATCCTGAAAGGATGAAAGGCAAAGTTGACCTTGGTAGAATTTGAACTCAGAATGTAAAGTTGCAAGAAATGCAAATAAGCATTTTGTCCAGAGTGCTAACGATTCACCCACTTTGCTACCTTACATGTATGTGTAAATGTATAATGAAATTAAATATGCACACACATATCATACACGCATAAATATACATTCATATACATGAATTTATCTACACACACACACACACACACACACACACACACACACACACACACACACACACACACACACACACATGCATATGCATTATATTCCAGAACTGTACTTGTTTAGCAAATAATTTCATATATGGAATTCTGTCAGTGACCGTTTCATAAAAGTACGATAAAATATTTTGACACTTCACAGGAAACAGTATTAGGAAATGTTATAATCAATATTATTAACAAATAAATGAAAAATGAATATAAAAGTTTTCTAATATGACTGTCTCATTAAGTAGTAACACACACATATTCCTTTTTACATGTTTCCTCCTTGCTAGTATGAGTTAGATGAATATATTATATGTATGTACACATATACATATGAAAGCATGCGCACACACACACACAACATACATATAAAAATACTATATTATTTAGTCTACTGATAATGAGTTGCCCTAGTAAAATATACTAGTTATGAAATAGTAATGTAAATACAAGCTACACCAGTGATTCAATATCTCAAAATAATATATATGTGCTCACACAAACACGTGGATGTGTGTGTGTGTAAATATACATATATACACACATATACATATGCATATACGTACATACACAAAGATACCTATATATATGTGTGATACCCATATATATATATATATATATATAAAGATACCTCTCTCTCTCTCTCTCTATATATATATATATATATATATAAAGATACCTATATATATATATATATATATATATACCTATATTATATACATGTGTGTGTGTGCGCGTGTGTGTGTACATGTACAGTAATCTCAGCTGATATCTCTGTGTTATTTGAATTTCATGTTTCTGATCATCAAACTGCATATGATGCACCTCACACAAACACACACATTTACACCCCTCTTATATATATATATGTGTATACAGATACCTACACACATGCATACATACATGGTAACTGTTGTCCATTGAATTCGATGGTGTCTATCGAAGTGTGAACATCTTCAACTGTACACCTTTTAATGCCTGCACTCTTTAGGAGGATCAGCAGCAACAGAGACTACAGCCATGAGGGTGACCAGAGAATTACAACTGCAACTGTCTATGAGACATTTCTTTAAGCCCTCATGAGTGAAGAAATTTAAGAAGTAAGCATTGCAGACACATGTGATACTGTGGATACCACAATGGCAATGCCACCTCTTGAGATCCAAGGTCCATAATCTACATCACAGAAGACAGCTTTGGAATGAAGGTTCATAGTATTGTTGAGAAAGTGCATTTCCCAGGACCACTATCTTTATTGTGAAGAAGATAGATCCAGTGGTAGGAGTAATACATCACAAATGGTATCTCCTCCCTGCTGCAGGGGCCTGATAGAAATCCAGTTTGTTGGAAACCCCCTTAAAGCGGAATACTACAAGTTTTTCTCCTCTGTGTGTACTTTCCTAGCCTTTGTCTTCTTGGACTCAACTACAAGGTAGCAGAGCAGTGCAAGGTGGATCACTACTGCTACAGATTAGGACATGTGTAACGACTCATCTCTGAGACAGATGTTTTGACAAGTACTAAGGTGTTTATCTTTTTTCTAAAATGCATGTGTGTCTGTCTGTCTATTTAGATGGTGAATAAGTGAGCACTGGTGTGTGTGTGTGTGTGTGTGTGTGTGTGTGTGTGTGAGTGTGCATGCTCACTTATTCACCATCTTGAGTATTTCTGTCCTGTGCACATATATAGACAAATGAAAGCATAAAACACACACACACATGCACACACACACATACACACACATAGACATACATATACACACACACAGACACATCTCTTTATACGGAGAAAACACTTTGGGTTGTACATTCCCCAGTATCACTATCTTCACAATGAAGGAAATATATCCAGTGACAAGGATGACCCAAGACAACTGGCACCTACCCCCTGCTGCAAGGGGCTGATGGAAATCGCTATTTTGAAGACCACTTTAGGCTGACCAGCATAGCTTATTTTTTTTCTTTGGGTGTACTCCCCAAGATGCACCCAGAAAGAAGTCATGTAGTGAAGATAGTTTGCTACCCAACCACCACAGTTAAAAAGCTCTATTTACTTCTCTCTTGGACAGATGTCTAATCAAGAAATAAAGCAATTATCACCCTCAAAACAATCATATTGCACATTTGTTCCCCACCTCAAGTATTTCTATATTCATGTATGCTATTACTAGAAAGTTATTCTGTTGGGTTCCTCTGTTCTTTTGACAGGTTTTGTCTTTGTTTTACTGCGTTTCCAATAACACTGCTAATCGAGCAATTCTAATGGGGTAGGGTGGAACAGTTTACCGCTAACAACCCGACTGTGTAACAGGTTGTACTGATTGCACGCTAGTTGTAGCACTGAAGGCAACCATACACACACACACACACACACACACATGCACTATAGCCTGTAATTTCATTCCTTTACACGAATTTGAGGTAAAAAGGTAAAACAAAAGTGAAATTAGAAAGAACCAGACAGATCAATTAACTGTTTTTGTTTGAGAATGGAAATAACTCAACAGTCCAAGGCAAGTTGGGAAGATTTACCAATTACGGTTTATTTATTTATTATTATTGTTATTATTATAAGAAGTAGTACTTTTAGTAGTATATGGTTATGACTATTTTTGCTGGAAAATGTCGATTTGTTATATAATTTAGATGAATGAACTATACATGAAGAATTACAATAGATAGCATAGCAGATTAGAACTTTGATCACTGTCGGGAATATTTTTTTATATGCAAAAAGAAAAAAGAAACAAAAAAAAAAAAACTACTTAATTTTTATATTCTGTATCTATATATTCCACACATCTACATGAAGTTAAAAATTGCTGTGAGCAATATCGATATAGAAAAACAAATAAAAGTCAGTGAAATTTATAAATGTGAACCAAAAATCAATAATGTAGTAAATACATGTTTTCGCAATGTTTTTCTTTTCTTTTTAAGGAACATGAAAAAATTAATTTTTTTATAGGAAATCTATGTAATTTGTTCATTGAAGCATGACTAAAATGAATTTTTTTTTTTTACAAACATTTCATTTGGTAACACACTTCTGATGACATTTAGTAAATAAATATTTTAAGAAAATACCTTAAATTTTATTCTAAGAAAATATATTTCAAAATTGTATTTTGGAAAATGGTGTATGAAATATTTTAATGCACATGCACACAATTATATATACATACATATATATATATTTTTTAAACTATAAATATGTTTTTGCATATGTATGTGCATGTGTGCACATATACATACATGTCTGTGTGCTTGTGTATGTGTACATCTATAAACAAATATATACATGCATGAAAATATATATAATATGTGTGCACATGTATGTACATGTCAGTGTGTATACATGCATGCATGTTTCTATATGTGTGTGTATGTACCAATTAATGCATGTTATATAAATTTATACCCTCCATACATATGAATTATACAGAAGCAGACCACTTCTACATATATAAACCTAAACACTAGATTAAGGTAAAGGCTTTTGTCAACATACTTACTGCATGTCTGTGCGTACATATATATATATTACATACATATATATATATACCACATGTACATATGTAACAACACACACATACATATATAGTTACATTCTCTAATATTATATAGACATTTTCATGCACACACATTTGTACATACACATATAATTTTCAATAAAATAAGTACCTCCCCATGTCCAAACATTTCCATCTTCGAAAGTAGGAATTGTTAATGTTATTCTTTAATAGTGATTATGTAAATTAAGTAAATATACAGAGCTGGTGAAGGTAGGAAGGCAGAATTTAGCAATGTGTGAGAGCATGTGTGTATGTGTGTGTGCATATATGTATATATATATATATATATATATATATCTATATAACTATATA
Organism: Octopus bimaculoides; assembly: GCF_046866305.1. Taxonomy (NCBI): domain Eukaryota; kingdom Metazoa; phylum Mollusca; class Cephalopoda; order Octopoda; family Octopodidae; genus Octopus; species Octopus bimaculoides. The sequence continues at coordinate 87,802,276 of NC_142930.1, read as the reverse complement.
TATATACATACAGTAGCTGCAGAGGCAAAACCAGAGAGAGAGAGAGAGAGAGGGAGGGAAGGAGAGAGAAAGAGAAAGAAAGAGAGAGAGATGAAGTTGAAGTGGGATTTCAACTATGAAACTTCCAGAATAATGTGGAGAATGAGAAAGCAGACAATATACAGCATGCTGGCAGCAGAAAGAAAACAACAAATTTAAAGAAACGCTCTATATTTTACTTTTTTTTTGAAAAATTGATTTTTCGTTCTCCCACCTCCCTCTCTTTTTCTCTTTTTTCACTTTCTGTCTGTCTGTCTGTCACTTCAGCCCTTGCCACTTTTCACTTTCTACCATTTAGAATTAAACATTCTCGAAATATTTTTGAGACAAGATTCCACAATATCTCATATTTGTCAAAATAAATAAATAAATAATATAATTAAATAAATAAAGTAAAAACACACACACACACACACAAAATAAAAAAAAAATGCAAGAAAGAAAACAGAAAAGATTTCAGCACTACAAAGACATTATTTAAGAAAAGTGTAAGTTGTGAATGCATTGAACACAAACGCAGTTACTTTGTGCACACAGTCACATACATATACTTATTGTACGTGCATTTGTGAATGTGTGTGTTTTCAGGAATAATTATATAGACGGAGAAAGATACAGAGAAGGAAAGAAAAAAGAGAAGGCAGACAGAATAGAGACATACTGAAGTGGATGGGGAAACTGATAAGGTGACAGACAAAAAGACTAAGAAAAGAATGTGTGTGACATGTGGTGCATAATGAGATGAGAGAGAGAGAGAGAGAGAGAGTGTGTGTGTGTGTGTGTGTGTTTATAATTTGTGAACTGAAGGAGGAAGAGGATGGGTGTGTGTATGTGTGTGTGTGTGTGTGTGTGTGTATATGGGTGTGTGTATGTGTGTGTATGATTTGAAAGATGGGAGAAAGAGAGACAGTGTGTGCGTGCATTTATGAATGTGTTTAAGACAGAAGAGAGAGAGAAAGGATGAACAGAAAGGGCATGCTTATGGTGGATGAGATAATAGAGAATGAATGAAAGAGAGAGACAGAGAGAAGGAGAGAGAGTGAGGGAGAGATTGAGAGAGAGGGAGAGAGAGAAAGAATGTGTGTGTGTGTGTGTAGGGGAGTGTGTATGTGAATGATCTCATCAGTAAGATTCACTCGCCCACTAAACCAAGTAGTCCGTTACTAATAAAGTACTATAAGGACGGTAACACAACAGAAACGATGCTATCATATTGATTACAATTTACCAAGAGAATAACAAACACATTGATAACAAAAACACAAACATCCTGAAGAAGATGTGGGGTCAGGTAAGTGTGGGGTGGAGAGAGAGAGAGTGAGAGAAAGAAATGAAAACAAACAAGGACTTTTCACACAAAACTAAACCGAGCAGGAGGCAGTGACAAAGATTTTTAAACTATTAAAAGAAAAAAAAAAAAAACATGATAGAAATCTATGTGTTAATATGAATACAATAGAAACAAATGAAATAGCTAAACCAGCAAAAAATGAACATGGTGACAATGATGTTGATGAATGGATAATTTGAGTATTTTTTTCTTTTGATTTTTAGCACCCAAAGTATTGTAATGATTTATATCATTAACTAATGGTATATTAGCTGAAATAACGTGTATGTATAGAAGGCAACAGCAGAGGAATGACTTGCCAAACGAGGGCTACCAATGCACTATTGCTATATAGATGCAGTGCCTGCTGCAGGCAGCTGGAGAGAAGGCGACAGATAACAGTAGCAGCGGTATAGAAAAGACGAAGGAAGATGGAACAGCAGTTAGCTGTCCAGTTGACCGCCCTGTGTTGGTGTTGTTATGTTTCCACTGAGAGTAGATGTTTGCAGGTGATGCAACGAGAGGCAAATCAATGACATACTTTTGGAGTATTCAGCAAGCACCTACCTGCGAGCCAATTATATTCCACGACGCTTTAGATTTTGCAGAAGCACTTATCAGTTTTCAACTGCAACATATTAAACATTCAAACACTATATGGCTCTCTTCAAAGAATTGATGCCTAAGCTTGTCTTAAGATTCTTTCAAATAGTAAAATTTCAACAGATTTAAAAATTTAAAGTCACGGTGACCTAGGTTTTCATAGCAATATCTATTTTTAATGTTTTTTATTTCTCTCTCTCTCTCTTTCTCTCACTTTCTCTCTCTCTCTCTCCCTCACTCTCACTCCTCCTCCTCCTACCCTTCCCATTGCCTTTTCTCTTTTTGTGTACAGCGAAATTTTAAATATCAGCATGTAGATAATGAAAGGTTTAAAGGAGCTGCACATATATTTAATTACTGGCAATGTATCTCAGTCGTACTTCATACAGCCTCTCTTGCATTTTTCATTTTTTTAAAAATTTCACATATTTTATATTATTTATAAATTATTACTATTTATATTTATACAAAACATAAATATTTTTTTCTCATTTTGTTTGTTTATATTTATTGTATATTTACATTTATATATAGTAAATGTGTGTATGTTACACACATGCACACACACACACACAAATATATATACATACACATATATATATGTGTGTGTGTGTGTGTGTGTGTGTGTGTGTGTATGTATTTATATATACATATGTGTGTGTGTGTGTGTGTGTGTGTGTGGAGGGAAAAAGACAGAGAGAGCTAAATAACTATATAGTTAGAAAGATAGGCAAACAGACAAATAGATAGGTATATATATAAATATATATCGAGAGAGAGAGAGAGAGAGAGAGAGAGAGAGGGGGGGGAAGAGAGTGAGAGAGAGAGAGAGAGGGGGGGAAGAGAGTGAGAGAGAGAAAGAGCTAAACAGAAAGATAGATAGATGGATATAATTCTTTGTTAAAATCATCAATAAATCTGGACAGTGACAGTACATTTTGGCTGTTATTAGATTTCTTGCAAGGTCATTGTGACCCAACAACTATTTGAATTAGACAAATAGGAATAAATTAAAATATATCAGCTATTTTAAAAGGAAATGAATTTTCCCTATTTCTTCGAAGATGTTTACTGATAAATTTTTTCTTGGTTTATTTATTTGTTTTAAAATTCACTGTGGGTGTGCAAGGTAGTCGGGGAAAGAGGTGTGTGCATGAGATTTTACTAATAAATCAAAAAACCCATTTATTTTCTGAGGGACTTTGTATCAGACGATATAAACATTAAGTTATATATTTTAAAACAGAATTTTATTATGCCTGCAGAAACACCAATACCCATCCAACAATCAATCTACACATTTATTTCTTTATATGAAATTGTTTGCATAAAAAAAAGGAGAGAGAGAGAGAGAGGGAGAGAGAGAGAGAGAGAGAGAGAGAGAGAGAGAGAGAGAGAGAGAGAAAGAGAATAGCAATCTTCTTTCATCAATGAATAAATAAGTTAAAGCCACATTTTATATGAGGGGAGATGGAATCTGGATTAACATCAAAAATAAGATCAAATTTAACTCTAAACAACAACAACAACAATAATGGTTTTCAAGATTGGCACAAGGCATAATAATAACTGTTTCTAATATAGACACAAGGCCTGAGACTGGGGATGGGAGTAAGTCAATTAAATCAACTCCAGTATTTGTCTGATATCTTAACTTATTGATCTTAGAGGGATGAAAGGCAAAGTCGACCTGAGTGGGATTTGAACTTAGAACATAATGAGCCAAAACAAATGCTTAGCAAATGCTGCTAAGCATTTGAGAAAATGCTTTAGCAATTCTGCCAATCCAGCACCCTAGGTAATAATGACAATAATAATGACAATTTCTTTCATCAGCATGATTCAAGTTAAAAGAGAAGCCACAATTTATGCTTTACACAAGAGCATTAAGAGCTATCATGGAGCAGTGTGATAGTAAGGATGCTAATGAAGTAAATGATAAAGCTCTAGTTGGAAATCAACCCTGTCACAGAAGCGATTTGTCCAGAACATACCAACTATAACATGGCACCAGTTATAAATAACAATAAGGATGAACAGTTTGAACATTGGCACAAGGTTAAGCATGTTTAAAAAGGAGCTATTGCTGAATGAACTAACTCAATTGTTTGACTAGTATTTACTTTATTAAACCCAGAAGGATGAAAAACAAAACTAAATCCATTGTGGGTTTGAATGTAGAAGGAGAAATTAAATATTGTACGGCATTTAGTGAAGCACTCAACAGTTTCTATAAACACCTTCACCACCTTGATAATAATAATGATGAATGAAATTCCTTTAGCCGTGTCTTGGTGGCTATTGAGCTCTCTTTAATTCTGTTATGCCAAGAACTTAGCAACCTTTCTAGAAGAGAAAATGCACCAGTACAATCTGTAAAGTGGTAGGTGATAGGAAAGTGATCCAGCTCTTACAAACTGAGCCAAATGAGAGAGACAAGCACCAGTCTAAGAAACAACGTGAAGCATGATGAACCATCTAACTCATCCCAGCACAGTAAGCAGACACAAACATGATGATGATGAAAAGGATGAGGATTTCTCATGCATGAGACTAGTTGTGGTTAAGCACTATGTCACCTTGATTGCACAGCCCTGTGATCAAGAGTACAGTGCCCAATGTCCTCTAAGATACAGAAGAAAGAGTGTGATTATGAGGGAAATTTGGTGGCTATTTGTAAACATTTGTGTGATCATGTAAAGGCTTTCATTGGTTTGTTATGAGTAGCTTTTGTAAGATGTTTAGTTCACAGATTTGACATCAGATACTTTTTTTAAGTTTCAGAAGAATAAAAAATTAAGTCAACCACAGTAAAATTTTAATAAAATGTAATGATGTTGCCATACAATCTGATAGATATTCTTACTGACGTTCAAATGGGTATTAAAGTTGCAGAGTTTAAGTGGAAACAAATATCTCGAGTCATCTGTAATTGGAAGATTCTGATTCAGATGATGGTTAAGAATTATAAGATGGTGGTGTGCTCGGTTGCTCTTTTTGGGTCTAACTTATTGGTTGGCAGCTTTGAAAGAACAAACAGATATTGTAAGTCAAGAAAATGCAAATGCTCCAATGTGTGCCGGGGTTGACTACATTAAGCTATGTCATGAATGAAAATGCACTGAGAGCCATGGAAGTAGAACTTGTTATTCATAAAATGAGTGAGGTGATCTGAGTTGCAACTGGTATAGGGAAATGAGATGCTGTGCAGAACAATTGCTATCCTTAAGAATCAACCCAAATGACTAGCAGCTTTTAAAGATGGCCAAAGAAATGGTAGATGGATTAACTGCGAACATATATGCAATAAGTCAACATCTCTTCGAGATGTCCTTAACCAGGCCAAATAAAAGAGAGCATAACAAAACAAACTCAATGAATGTATTTCTGGAATAATATAGAGGATTTGATTGAAACTGATAATAAGCAGATTGAATGGCACCAAAGCAGTACATAACTAAGTTATAACAAAAGCGGGATAAAAACCCTACTCAACAGAAATTATAATAAAATAACAATATAAAAAACAGCTGTAAATATACATATAATATGCCACTTTTTCCTGAAAATTAATTCCTCACTTTTGCCTGAGGCAAAAAATCTTGGAGGAGAGGTATATAGTTGATCAAATAAACCAATGCATTCCTGGTGCTTATTTTATCAAATTTAGATGAATGAAAGACAATATCATATCAATCCTGACGAAATTTGAAATCAGAACACAGCATTATACAACAAAATATTGGATAAGCATTTAGATTGATATAAAGTCTATAATAAGGTTGCAAATGTATAATTGATTGACTGAAACTGTTACAGTTATTTTATCAAGGTAAACTTATCCTTAACCAAAACAATAACCCTTTCTATTATAGTAGTGGTTCTCAAAGTGGGAGGTATTCCCCTCCTCCTCCCAGGGCAGTGGAAAGTTCCAAGGGGATGTTGAAGACAAGTAGAGCAATAATGGGGTAGCGATTCATGTAAAAACAACAAAATAATGGGTTCATTAGGATAAGTTTATTTGTGAAATACAGTTGCTTTGAATTTGCTTCAGAAAGAGGTCTATGTTTGAGATGATTAGTTGAGGTGGGGAAGCTAGGAATGTGGCCTGGGTGTCAAGTTTGGGAACCACTGTACTATAGGCACAGGGCCTGAAATTTTAGGGGAGGAGGCTAGTCGATTACATTGATCCCTGTGCTTAACTGGTACTTATTTTATTGACACCCAAAAGTACGAAAGGTAAAGTTGACCTCAATAGAATTTGAACTCAAATGCTGCTAAGCATTTTGCCTGGAACAATAATGATTCTGCCAGCTCACTGCCTACGTTAGCCATAGTAATTAATATGGTTTAATATTTCACATTGGTAATATAAATTTTTATTCAGATTACACTAATTTCAAAAGATTTATATGAAATTTATTTTAATTTATGAAACAGAACAAAATCAAAATGAGAGGTATAAAGGAAAAAGTCAAAATTAAAATGAACACACACGTACATATTGCTTAACAAATGCGTTGGATAAAGTATATCCCCTTCAAACTGATTAAATTAACACAAGAAAATAATATAAGGAATAATAATTTAATGTATTTAATGAAAACAAATACTGAACAAGAATATGAAAGCTAAGTGATAAGATTAATTAAACAAGATCTGCAGCTTTGTAAAATTTTATATATAATTACACACACACACACACATACACGCACAGTACATATTTATCAACTTTTACAAGGAAAAGATTCACAATGACTTTGAAGTTTCAACTTGTTCAAATATATATGTATTTGTGCATGTCTCTTCCAACCCATGCCAACATGAAAAGGCAGAAGTAAGAATGATTTTGTGTACACATGAAATCATCCTCAACAACACCATTTTTACTACTGCTTTTTTCATGTTGGCATGGACTGAAAGAGACTTCTTGAAGCAGTATTCTATGGTCTATGGTTGGATGCCAATCCTAATGCCACCCCTTAATGGCTTTGAAATATGGTACTTCACCAGTTTTCACATGTCAAAACCATGGAACTACAGGATATATTTTGTATGTGGGACGTAAACAACCATCTCCAATTCTCAAGCTGTGTAAATATGAAAACTTGTGAAGACAAGCATATAAACACACACACACACACACACACACACACACACACACATTTATGCATGATGAACTTTCATACGTTTTCTTTTTGATAAATTTAACTCATAAGACATTGGTTACTCCAGTAGGATGGAACTTGAAACCATGTGATTGTGAAGCAACTTTCTTAGCCACAACCATGCCTATGGCTATATATTTGTGCATGTGTGTGCGTGTGTGTATACACATATGTGTGTAAATGCCAACACTCATCATGAAACGTAAAACAGCTATCACTAAAGAAGAATATATACTAATGAAACCTCTATGCCTTCAAAGTCTCTATATTTTGAACCTTTTTCATTAGATTCATTTTGTTTAATCATCTGATGAGAATGTCTTCAATTTTTACATAGTAGCAGTTAGCAAGGGCCATGAGGAGGGGCATGTATAGGACATTATTCCCCACCAGAATATGGGATGCATGACCAAATGACATCAAGAAATAATCACAAACTTCAAAATGAAAACCTTTCTTTTCATCAACTCTCTCTCTCTCTCTCTCTCTCTCTCTCTCTGTCCCATCTCTCACTCTCTCACATGTACACATGTGCAATATATATATAAATGAAATGAAAATAAGATTAAAGAGATGACTTAAAATGTCCAGTGGCATTTATTTAAACACCATACAAGGTAAATTATTAATTTATTGAAACTACCTCTGTTACTATGGACAGTGGTAAATCACTTAGTGGTAGTTGGGATCAAGCGTCAAGAATTCTCCAAAATCAGTATACCATTAAAAAAACGACAGTTTAATGCCTGGAGATAAGAAATCATCAATAGATATGTGTTTCTACCTCAATTGGTGCCTCAGCATAACAGATTACACTTAGACACAGGCCAAAAAGTATAAAACACATTTATAACTAAGGTAATTTGCATAAATAAAATGGAAATGAGCTAAGAGAAATAACTCTAAGTGGTCAGTAGCTTCAGGAAGACCAAAGAAAAGCTAACATCACACTACTTTATCCATCAAATATCAAAGAGACTGCAGTAACTCTGACGGCAGTAGCATGGCCTAATAAAAGTCAAGAAGCTAGAATGAGTTTAAAACTATAAACTCAAATACACATACAGACCTATGTATTTGTTCGGCTGATTAAAAACATATGTTCCAACATTATAAGGAAAAACTTTAAAATTGCCATGATTTATTATTATTAATGAAAATAAATGGTTACAGACTATAACTTTTTTTATTTATTTAATCGGTTTTTGAGAGACACTTAAAATAGGATTAGAGATAGACAGAATGAGTAGATAGGCATAAAATATGAAAGCAAAGTTGGGGGGATACATAAAGTCAACATGCAGGAAACATGGAAAGGAAATCTATAAAGTTTATTTTGCATAGAAGATTTTACTGAATGGAATGAAGCTGCTGAATAAATGAAACTCTGAATAGCTTCAAGAAAAAAAAAAACATTAAAGCAAGAACAATATGTTATCTACAATAACAGCTGTTATAGAATTCTTGAAATGTAACACTGGTCATATGTTGGAAAATACTTATGGTATAAATTTAAAGTAAAGAATTTCCTTTAATAGTTTTACATATGGCTATGCCATCCTTTTTGTAGGTATGTTGACTGAAAATTAAAGACTGCAAACTTATTGCCAAACGGTTTGAATTTTACTTCATTGATTCACACTGTTAGAATGAAAAAGGACCATAAAAACCTTCAGAGGTTTTTGCTACAGATGTGCTTATCACTATTTTAAAAGAAATCTATATTACATTGCTTTATTCTATGTTTGTAATGCCTAAACTATGGAATAAATTTGGTGACATAATCTTATTACACACATAACCATTTTATTGTTTGTAAGTCATTTGACTGATCAAGTAAGAGAAGAAATTGAGCGCATAATCTATTGTGGATATAACATTTAAATTGTTTAAATAATTCAAATTGTTCCTAAGACAATTGACAGATAAATAAATATTTTGAATTAGTATAATTCATCTATATTACTGATATAGATATTTTTTTTTAGAATTTACAATTCAGTGTAGCAGCTACAGTAGTTTGCTCAATAGGACTATGCATTTAAGCTTAACTATATGAACTTTTTTCTGGTATGAAAATAAGACAATAGTATTTACTATAAGGATTTGTTAATGCTTTACCCACATAATCGTACCATTTCAGAATATTATAGAGAGAGTATATCTGATTTCTTGGTTAAGGTTGCTTATATCTTGACATAAAAAAAAAATCAAAATAATAAATAACAATACTTAATATAAAAGAGGTGATGACTGTATACAAAAGAATATAATTTTCAAAGATATTCTCTCCTATGACTCTGCACTAACTATAAAAATCTCAATAATGAACTACTACAGAAAAAATTCACTTTCAAAAGAAATTATGCATTTCATGAGCTCCATAAACTCTCAACAATCATACATTTTTCAAAAGAACCATGGACTTTTCATGGGTATTGTTAGTTATTATCATTATCAAGGAAATAGTAGAGTCCTAGTCTGAAAGCTTTACATTATTTTAGTTTAAATCCAATAGGGGCTAATTTGGTTTTTTATCTCTCTAGACAAAATAAATATCAAGTGTCCTGAGATTGATTCAACTAACTAAACTCCTACACATAAATTTGTGTCTTGTCAATGCAGAAATTATTATCAATATATGCTGATTGTACTTTGATATGAATGGAACTACAAACAATTCAAACCAAAGGAACATTATCCATTTAGTTATATAAGAGTATAGAAACAATATTATACCAGTGTGTGATGACTTGTATTTCTCTAAAAGTTGGAACACTCAACCAACTACTTTCTAAAAGTTACCTTAAGAAATAAACCTATTCAGATATTATAAATTTGTGCCATATGTATACAGCAAGTAAACAAATGATGTGTTCAACATTGTTTTTTTTTGTTTTTTTTGGCTTTCTTAAATATAATAAGCTCTCTTGCAAGAGAAATCTTGAATGCTAAGCGAACAAACAACTCTACAATATAAATCTATTGGTCAAAGGATAAAACTGCAGGAGCAAAATACTTTGTTTAAATCAGGTCATAACAGCTTTCACCTAAAAATCTTTTTGTTTATTGACAATCTAGAATTTAAAAGCATAACAAAAAACAAGGATTTACTGAAATTCTAATTTAAGTAATTATCATTATTTATGAAATCTTTTTTTTAAATGACTGTCAAATTTGGAAAACTTTAGTGTTTGGTTGAAAAAGAAATAGGTCTTGTGCACAGTTAGTACAGGGATTCTGTTTCATTTCTAATTTTATATATGTGTGTGTGTGTGTGTGTGTGTGTGTGTGTGTGTGTGTGTGTGTGCGTGTGTGTATGGATGTGTCTGTAAACTAGATGGCACTAACTCTGCCTTTGCCCCTTTCAGAATGATTGCATGTCAATGAGGATACATTGCAGGCAACCAGTCATTGTGGTAGTGTCATTCATCATCCTATAACAAGAACAATGCAATGATAGGAAACTTCCATCACCAGCACAATTTCTATCCTTATATATGGTGTCGGTATCAGATTGTAGTTGATGTTGGATTTAAGTAAGATAATAGAGGGTTATTCAGTTCATAAGAAAATACACAGTAATAAGTCCTTACCCCAATGTGGTATACTGGGTGATCGAGGGGCGGTACCTCCACGTTTGTGAGGGGGAGAATCCATCTTCTGGGTGGCAGAGGCAGGGCGAATGTCAGGATACCCAGTATGCCATGGCACTTCCCCTACAACAAAAAGAATGTGGTGAAAGTAAATCAGGTTGTTCTCAAATTTATCCTCAAGAAAGATCACTTTTGTTAAATAATTAAAATATTCAACAATATTTTACAGAAGGCCATGCTGTTAAATAGATACGGTTACTTTAGAATTAATGGCTCCAAATAGCAAATACAAGGCGCATATGAATATGTGTGTGTGTGTATGTATGTGTGATTGCCTGATTGATAATTAGTAAAGTCTGGTTATGTAGAACATTTGTAATAATGCAAATATGAAGGAATGGAATAGAATTTTAAAAATAAATATTAGCTACTATTTAAAAAGTTTTAAAAAAGAGAAAAAGGAAAATGTAAAAAAATGAAGAATAAAAGACAAATATGGAAGAAGCCAACTTCTTCCATATTTGACTTTTATACAGGTTCTTCAATTTGTCACAAAATATTACTGATGCAAGAGCATGAGAATATTCTTTTCTACTCTAGGCCTGAAATTTTTGGAGAGGGGCCAGTCGATTAGATTGACTCGAGTATGCAAGTGGCACTTAATTTATTGACCCCAAAAGCATGAAAGGCAAAGTTAACCTTGATGGAATTTGAACTCAGAATGTAAAGACACACGAAATACTGCTAAGCATTTTGCCCAGCGTGCTAACATTTCTGCCAGCTTACTGTCTTAATGTATGAGAATATTGACTAAGTGAGGTAAAGAATTATTGCTGTTTAGTATTCTTCAGAACACAAAGTATGCTTTCTTTAGCCACTGTAACAACAGTTCTTATTGCTATCTTCATCTTTACTTACCTTTACCATTATCACAACTAATAATCACTGTTATCATCATCATTCTCACCAATCAAGGCAGTGAGCTGGCAGAATCATTAGCACATTGGATGAAATGCTAAGTGGTATTTTGCCTGCTGCTATGTTCTGAGTTCAAATTCTGCAGAGGTTGAGTTTGCCTTTCATCCTTTCGGGGTCGATAAATTAAGTACCAGTTGAGTAGGGGGGGGGGGGTCGATGCAATCGACTTACCCCCTCCCTCAAATTTCAGGCCATGTGCCTATAGTAGAAAGGATTATTCTCACTAATCCCCCCTGCTTCAGCTACTCTCAGTTGTTTCTCCCTTGTAATGAATTTTCTTGTATCCTGCTTCTTTTTTACCTCCACCTTTTTTTTTTAGACCTGTGCTGCAAATATTACACCTATAGTTGATTCTGTGTTTCACTCAATGTATCTGAACTCTTATTCATCAGCAAATGATCCCTACCTAAGAACTAGAAAAAAACAAAAAAACCTCACTGGTTCAAAAACACCTGTCTTTCAGTTTCTTTATTTTTCTCAAGTTGAGTGTCCTTTGTCATTACTATGCTAGTATATATGAACACACACACACACACACAAGATGAATAAGCAGAGAAAGTATAGTGCTAGATAGAATGCCATATACTACTTATTCTGGCACTGCTGAGGTCAACTTGCCTTTTGTCCTTCAGAGGAGGAGGTGGTAACTATAGTACCAGACAAACATGGGGGTTGATTCTTCTTCACTTTCTGTTCTATAATTGGCTATGTTGCACAAAAGGGAGATGGATTAAATGAAGGGCTAGCAACCTCTTCTTACAGAAAAGCTAACAGGCTACTGAAATCACTCAAGAATGGCCTGAAATTTAAGGAGAGGAGGTTTGTCAATAATACCAACCCAAGCACTCCATAGGTACTTATTTCACTGAATCCCAAAAGAAGGAAGGCAAAGTTGACCTTGGTGGAATTTGAACTCAAACATAAAGACGGATAAAATGCTGTTTAGGATTTTATCCAGTGTGCTAATGATTCTGCCAGCTTGCCACCTTGAATGTAATGTTAATAATAATAATAATAACAATGATAATAGTAATGATAATAGTAATGAATGTGTTTGAACATGTGTGTGTATGTGTGCATATGCATGCATGTGTGTGTTTATGTAACACAACAATAACAAAGGTCTGCACAATGTATATCATAATCATTATTATCATTTAACATCCACATGTATATATATATATATATATATATATATATATATATATATATACAAACTTACATCTCTCTCTCCCCCTCTCTCTCTCATATATATGTGTGTGTGTGTGTGTAAAACATGCACAAATGTGTTTACATATATGTATATACATACATACATATATATATATATATATATATATATATATATATATATATATATATACAGTAAATACATATGCCTCATATCACTATTATAGGTAAAGAAAAAGTGCAAGATGGAGTCAGAAAGATAGGGGAATATTTTGAGATAATGAAAAAAGATTGCATATTACAGCATACACCATCAAGTAGCAAATGTAACTTAGAAAAATGAAAATAATGCAAAACATTTCTGTATATCAAATATGAACTATATAACCTGAATTTGTACAATGATAAAAAGTCTTTGCATATATTATAGGTATAATAATTAACATGATAACATGGAGTAGCTAATCCAAATTATTAGCAGAATGACAGCACTAGAAAAATGCACAGATATACTGCATATACTTTTTTATGAGCTGGTACATATTTTTTTGTGAGATGGAATGCTTATTTAATTAACACAAAATCAGATGGTTTGTTGTATAATACCCTTGCTGCTGTTTTTAATATTAAAGTTTTTGTTGCTTTTTCTTTTTAATTGACTGAGCTTTTAGAAATAGGTGTTAAATTTAGTGTTTATTTAGTTTCATGTCTGTGTGCTCTGAGTGCAAATCTTACCAGAAATAATTTAATCTAATATCATCACTTCAGTGCTGATAATACAAATAACTGTAATACAATGGCATTGATTGAATTCTTTTTCTCTTGAAAGAAAACTGAATTCTCTTTCTCAAAGGAGAAATAAAGTGCATTGTACTTGAAAATGATCATTAGTAGGATATTTTTTTATTCAAATCAAGCTTATTATTAGTTTTTTTTTTTGTGTTGCAACCAGGATTTTTTTTCAAAGACGGAAAGGCAGTACACATCTTTAGATCATGCCATATAGTTTTCACTGCAGTTTTGATTACAATTTATTTACTCCCTACAGATATTCAAATTCATTCAAATACAATAAACTCAGGTTAGATACAGGTTTATCCAATAAAATACCCATGCATTAGACACACTGATACTAAGATATCACAATTTTTAAGTTCAAACTAAGCTGTGGGTACTATAGTAAAATTAAAAGAGTTTAAAAAAAAACCCAGTTAATTGTTCAAGTAGCAACCAGATTTTATATTGATTAACTGTGTTTATGGATTAAAGTAAGATTTAAAAGTTCTGCACAGTTTGTTGCAATATTGTATTTTAGACAATAACTGTATCAATGCAAAAAATAAGAAATTAGTTATAACAAAGAAAACTTCTGTGACCAGTTTTGTGAAGGTAAATAACGCCTAATTAAGGATGGTTCCATTAAACTGAGAAACTATGTTTAGATCTCATCTCATTGTTTGCAGCCTTCTAATTGTCACCAATTGCTTTACTGTTTCTACCATGCTGTAACTAAAATTACTTTCCCCAATTATCGTTATCAGTAATTAAATTCTATTCCAGCAAGTATGAGAAGAAAACTTTGCCTTAAAGAATACATGCTTACTACTTTATTTTAACTGGTTTATAAGAAACCAGTTGAAGAAGTGGTATTTCACTTTATGCTGAGAAATGAAAAAGACAGCCATATGGACCATTTGATAAAAAGGAAAGTAGTTTTGATATTAATTAAAGGTTATGCTTTCATATGTCTAGAGCCTGTAAACATTGGAAAGCTTATATTTAATTAACATTAATGATTTAATACTTCAGTACATATTCAAAGGCTGGGAACCAAGTGAAGAGAGAATGATTGGATTGAAGAGGTAAACTGGTAGATGAAATTAGGAAAACAAAATTCTGTCCCAAGGCTACAAATTGTTTTGAAATAAAGAGGATGCAACGACACAAACATAAAAATATGACTTAATATAATTCAAACTCTAAGCTTGGATTAGTCTGTACATTTAGTCAGTTAAGCGCAAGAGAATCAAAAATTTACTGAAGTTTATCTAGAAAGCAAGATGGCCAAATTTTGAATGAGGGCATGATGTACAAACAAAAATATAATTTTAGTAGAGTGAATGAAAAATGAAATTTAACATGCTCCTTGGTTCTGATTGGCTATTTCAAGCATAAACTTGGGATCAAGATAATTTCACAAAAAGTCCAAGGTCTAAAGAAACAAACACATAAAGCAATTTAGCTATGAGAGGATATTCAGTAGCCTAATCTAAAAATTATTGTTTGACCTAAAGTCAACCATGATTGATCAAAAGCATTCTAGCCATGACCATCCTGTCTTTCCAGCAGTCAAACTGTATCTAGGACTAAAGTAGACAATTTAGTCCTAGATACAGTATGACTGTGGAAACTAAATAGGAAGAGAAGAAATTTAGTCTAGGGTAACACTGATACTCTCTACATAGTAAAACAAATACAAAGGACATACTTGGCTATGAGTAAGCTCTTACACCTAGCATTCATTGACTTGAGAGGACCTTTGACAGGGTTCTATGCTCTGGAGTCTGGTGAGTGTAAAGAAAACTACTATGAAAACTTAGAGGTTGAAAAATAGCTTGTGGGCGTTGTGCAAGCTATGGGTAGAGCCATTATCGGCCCAATGAACATTAGCAATGTGTTCCCCATAGTGTGTCTATCAGGGCTTGATTTTTAGTCTTCCCATTTATTATTGCCTTCCAAGCCATAATAGTGGAGTTTAAGATCAGCTGCCATGGGAATTCATTTATGCTAATTCTTATAGGTAAATCTGTCAAAAATTTACAGAAGGAACTGGAAATTTGGAAGCAAAATCCAAGAGGCTTAAAAGTATATCTAGCAAAGATTGAAGTTTTAAATAGCAGGAAAGAAAGCACAACAATTCTATATGATGTGACTAGTGTAAATTACAAATGCACAAGAGGTATAGTGACCTCAAAGGCAAGTTGAGAAGGAAGGCAGCAAAGAAGGAAATCTGCTGTGTAGCAGAATCACAGGAGTAGTTAGCAGTAAGAGAGAATGTGAAATATATTCAAGTGCTCAGAAAGCTCCCGAGGAGTGAATAGTTTTGTAACCTACATAACTCAATTAGCTGTAGAAGTGGATTCTGTCAATGAAAGAACAAATTGGTGAAAATTAAAGCCACTAACTCTGCTAGCAAAAAAGTTTCTCTCACTGATTAAAGGATAGGTTGTTTGGTGCTTATGTATGAAGTGTGCTGCATAGTATCAAGACATGGGTCTTGAATGCAAGGGATTTGAAAAAGCTGGAAAGAACTGAGTTAGCATCATATTCTACTGGGTTTGTAACGTTAGTGTGCATGAACAATGGAACTCAAATGAATTTGAGAGAATGATTGAATATACAAGGAACCAAATGCAGTGTGAAGGAGAAAATAATATGCTAGTATAGGCAAGTTGTGTGTCAGGAGGATGTTACATATTAAGAAAAGTGAGGAGCTGCAAAAGACAGGCTGAACCTTATGTTATATTAAGGGCCATGACAAGTGTGTCAAAAACTGTTCTGGAGAACACTTGACTAACCTGCACAAGCATGGTAAAACAGGGTTAAAAATGATGATGGTGATGGAGGATGCTATACTAACACTTGGATCTGTCTTGTCTGTTATGTTCACATGATGTCTGCCACCATCCCTCTTTGTTACTACTCTCCACCTATTGGTTACTCTCTCATATATCACTCATTCTCCACCCTATATCTTTTTATTTTTACTTTATGTTCCTTCCACCATGTTGCTTCTATGTAAAGGTAAGCCACATATTATATTCAGTTCTGACCCCTTTAAAACACCCATCTTTATTATATCACTCCCCACTCTCTCTTAGTTTTGATACTAGCTTTTCCATCTTCCATAGAAACCATGCCAAATAAATGGAATGTACCAGCAAGATGTATTCCTTGACCCATTTAAGAGAACAATAACACTGAATACAAACTGGTTTGAACTGTTATGATCTGTCCAACCTTTGCCAACAGGGAATATATATATATATATATATATATATATATATATATATATATATAGTAATCTCTCGCCATATCGTAGTTCACCTATCATGGATTTTCTGGCTAATATATGTAAATTTATATTACAGACTCTTCAGAATATTGTGGGTTTCTGTGGCTGAGAGGTATTTATATTTTTTTAGATTTTAATTATTTCTGTGGGAGATTTTGG
The DNA here is from genome assembly GCF_046866305.1 of Octopus bimaculoides. Taxonomy (NCBI): domain Eukaryota; kingdom Metazoa; phylum Mollusca; class Cephalopoda; order Octopoda; family Octopodidae; genus Octopus; species Octopus bimaculoides. The sequence continues at coordinate 87,785,158 of NC_142930.1, read as the reverse complement.
AATGTAACACCTGTGTTAGTCGAGGGATTACTGTGTGTGTGTGTGTGGGGGGGTGTACACCTTTAAAACTAGGTCTAAATGACATTACCTTCCTGCAAATATACTGAATCTTCTTTACCCAGTGGAAAATAAAGGAAATTATTTACAAAACTCAAAAGACTACCAAATTCTTCTTCTCAACCAATTTTTGCCAGTGGCTGAGAATTTAAAAGTAAACTTTAGATTCACTAAGTAGACCAGGCAATTGCAACACAAGTATCAACTAAGGTGGAGATTATCATCTGTAATTACTTGCACTAAAATAATATAAACATGTGAATATAAGCAGAACAGGTTATGGAAGAGTGGTCATGAAAAATGGGGTGGCTGATGACCAAACCTGAGAAAAATAAGTATTGTAACAGAGATATGAATAAAGTGGAAAATAATGATAATTTAAAGAAATTCAATTGTAGAAATTATCTATGATGACTTAATACCACTCCTACAGCCATACAACATAGTTTGATTACAGAAACTAAACATAAGCATGAAGCATCATTTTATGCTAGCCTTACTTCCAAATTGAATACAGGCAATAAAACTCGCTTCTTTTCTGCATGTATTGATGAGCAATACAATATACTATCATAAATACATCAGGATGTAAACTGCTATACTTCACAAATAGTTACAGTTTTCTTTCTTTGTAGGACCAACTTTCATAAAAATAATGATATATGTCAGATAACCAATATAGGTTTTGTTACAAACAAAATATTCTAATATTTTGAACAGAATTTATTCTAAAAATACTCCAACTGAAAGTAACAGTTATGTACAAAGAATCCATAGGCAATATGTTAAATTAGTTGAAATGAATCTTGCAATGACTATGTGTGCATGTCTGCAAATAATATGTCTATTTCATAAAACTAAAATCATCAAACTCGCTGTTTTGCATTGTTTTTGTTGAACATGTAGAGTGACTCATTTAACATACAGCCTGCAGGATATCTGTGCAAAGATATAAGATTTAGCAATTAATATCATTATAATAATAACAATTATTTTCTCTATTTTCGAACAACAGATTGTTTATTCATGATCTTAATACAAGTTTCCACTTTGTCGCCATATCTCATCGGCATAAAGGAAGAAAAAAAAAAAAGAAAAAAATTAAATACATACCTAGCAAGATAAAATCTAGGGAATATTATAGAAAAATATGTGATACTTCGGATAATTTATTACTTACAGAATTTTGAATGCATATAAAGATCTATTTTTGTTTCATCTTTTATATGAAGAAAGCATGAAGATTTACTGCTAACATTTGGTAGAATCATATTATACATATAAATGTGAATGCAGGTGCACACATACACACACACACATTTACCAGAAGACAAAGAATATTACCCAACAATTACTTTAATAATAACAGATATGAGCTGAAAACATTTTTGAACATCTCATCATTTTTTTCTTTGTTTCCAACTAAACTATATGTATTTAAGATGAGTCGCTTTCCATCACTAATTGCTAACTGAAATATTTCAAGTTTAAATTACAAATTCTTTCTTCTTGGTTTCCATCTAGAAAATTCAGAAAATGAGTGTGTTGATACTGGAAAATTTCCTGATCATAATGGTAAATCAGTCTCCTCCTCTTGGTTACAAAGGAGTTTATTCAGTAAAAGAGGAAACTTACATATTTAAAGCCATTCATGGTTACAGTAGAATTAGTGACGCGAGGGAGGATTAATATAATTACATCATAGCGTTTTTTACCTCTTATAACATTTTATGTATATATTTCAGTACTAAATGAATTAGATAACTCTACAAATTCACAAATATATTTGAATTGTGGTATATTGTTTTAAATGAGAAGGCCTGCCTGGTTAATATGCATGTAGTGATATCTATTTACAATGTATATAAAAGGCCTAAGAGAAAGTGAAGCATTTATTTAAACCAATGGTTCTCAAACAGAGTCCATATAAGATTTTGCGTTTAAAATTTATCTGCAATAAATTGGTTATGCTTCTATAATACACAAAATATTTTAACAATTTTTTTCATAAAATTCCTAATAATATCTAATTATAAAAATAGGACATTGAATTGCTATGAGGGTCCAGGTAAAATATGGTTGAGAAATATCCATTTAAATGGATAAGGATTTCCTTCATGACCAGACATGTTTCCAAGAAAGATTGGAAAAGAAAGACACTACTTGTATGACAATGATGCTTGAATACAACTACAGACACAAACACACATTCATGTGTGCATGCACGTGCACACACACACACACACACACACACACACACACACACACACACACACACACTCACAACAGTCTTTTTCAGTTTCTGCCTTTCAGATCAACTCAGAAAGCTTTATTCAACCCCGGAAGCCTCAACCTAAGAGGCCACACACTGGGACTGAACCTGAAACTATGTGGTTGGGAAGCAAACTTCTTAGCCAATAGTTATACCAATAACTATATGTGTGTGTTTTTGTATGTGTGTGTGTGGGGGGGGGGTGCACTGTGCTTGTATGTGTGTGTGTCTTTGTATTTGTCTCTCACTGCTTGACACTTAGTGTTGCTTTGCATCCCTATAAAGTAGCAGTTCCGCAAAAAAACAGAAAGAATAAGTTCTAGACATATAATAATTTAATCACTTCAAGGTAGTGATCTCAGCTTGGTTACAGCTATAAATATAAGTTGGTTCATGTAACCAGGTTCATATTATCAAATGTTAAATAATCTATTCATCAAAGACTAATACTCTGAATTCAATTTTCTACAGGATATCAATCTTCCATAAGTTCATAATATCTTTGAGAAAGGTTGTATGTGTCATTAAAAAAAAAAATCTCAAATCCCTTTTTCCTTATGGTCAACTCTGTTACTCATTCTGAGTATCAGCAATATATTGTAGTAGCAACATGACTAACTATAACTCTCTACACATTGCAGAAAGCATATTGCACATGATTAAGAGAAAAACTTCATTTTGTTTTTGATTTTTTGTTCATTGTATCTGCTTCAAGATAAAAGAGATAACAATGGAGATTCAAGTTGATACCTGGGTGTTATAATGATGAAAACAACATTAAATCCAAACTGTTTTAAAAGTGTACTAAGAAAATAAAATTATGATCAAGGCTTTCTGAAATTAAACAACGTGATCAACAGATTCATACCATTTGTTGAGAAAACATTTTGATTTTCATGTGCTGACAATGAAAAACAGGTTTTCTCTAGGGCTATGAAAGATGTTGCAATGAAAGTTTTGATGTTTCAGTAAATTAATTAAGCTGTCAAATTAAAGAACAAACCATTTAAAACTAGGTAATTATAAAATTACTATGTTATGCAAGCTCAAAAAACATGTAATGTTTCTACATGAAAGGGATAGCTAGGGTGGAAAGGGATCTAGCTACTGAATGTTTGTTAAGTTTTGAAATGTAGATGAAAAGCAGTATGTTAACAAAAGGGTTTGGGAAGCAGATGAAAGTCATCTGATTTAAGAGAATCAAATAAATTGCATGTAGAATATAAAGAATATAACTTGATAATCTGATGGCATGGCGTTTACATTTTTAGTAATGCAGAAGAAATTCCATCTCCCTTATATAATAAAAACGGGCACATTTTTTCAGGAAAAATGCCAAAATGATCAAGCAAAGAGTAGAAAAGTTAAAATACTGATTTGCCACTGTCATCATCAGCATTATCTAAACTTCTGCTTCTTTAAATCATCATATCTATATGTGTGTGTGTGTGTGTGTGTGTGTGTCTTAATACTGAAATACTAAGAAATGAGTGCTAGAGTTATAAATTACTGATGAAAAAAAAAAAGAAAGAAAATAAATTCCCCTATGTTTATTCATATACGAAGGGGTATCCTGTAAGAGAGCAGATCCAAACATTACTCAAAATGACGGCACTAGCTGTAAGGAGAGTTATCTCCACGGTGGAGGCAATCTCCTGGAATTCCGTTTTCCAAAAAATTAATTTAACAAATAAAAATCTGTACAGAAAAGTAGAATTGTGGAAGTAGATATGAAAAAAGGAAAAAGATAAAGTGATACAAAAGATGAGGTACTAGATGTCAGAAGAGAACAGCGTATTGTTCCCTCTGACAATATGCATTGACGCATGTCGGTGAATAGAAAATTGTGCACTTCAAGATGGCTGCCAAGATTTCAACAGAATCAAACAAAATATCGAGAATAATATATTAGAATAAACAACCGCAACAACAACTGTATTGTTGTTAATGAAAAAAATTGAAACTAATTTTCTGAGGTGTTTATAGCAGCTATATTTCATTTAATCCACAGTTTACAAACACACACACACCCAAATAGACACAACCTGGTCACATGTATGTTATTTCAAAGGACATCAATCTCTTGATATTAAAAGAATCAATACAATGTCTGAGAGATAACTCACTCTACATTCCAAGTTCAAATCCCAGAAGGGTTGACGTTGCCTTTCCTCCATGCAGGGTTTAATAAGCTGTGTTTAAAAAATTAACTTCACAACCATGTAGGCTTAGATTTGATTTCACTGCAAAATACATTGAGCATGCATCTTCTGCCACACACAGATTGACCAATAACTTATAAGTAGAATATAATAGATGGAAATTCTGTGGAAGAGCTCATTGAATATGTGTATGTGCATATCTTTTACTAATGAATATTGGTGAAGGATTAAAGCTACACCAAATGAACTAAAATCTACTGCTTTGTAAACTAAGTTCCTTAGGATGCAGTGAACAACTGATTAGGTGATTGAAAACTTGTAACCAATGACATGATGGTTCACCAATTGCAGTATAAATAAAACTGAATATTGGGTTGCCATATCCAGAACTGTCAACTTGTTTACATTACATTACACACACACAAACACACGGGTAATTGGAAAATACAGACCAATTTCCTCATGCAAAACATGTAAAATTGATTGAAAACATACACACATATGCACAAATGCACACACAGAATAATAATAATAATAATAATAATAATAACAATAATAATAAAGTCTTAAATTTAAAGTTTAAAAAACTAAATAAATAATTTTAATTTGAGAAAGAGAGAGGGAGAGAGGAAGAGTATGAGAAAGAGAGAGAGAGATGGGTGAGAGAGAGAGAGAGAGAGAGAGAAAGAGAGAGAGAGAGAGAAAGAGAGAGAGAGAGAGTCAACAGGTTAATAAATCATGCACATGTTGATACTATAAAACATATCAAGTCCTAAAAATCATGTAGATTGTTTGAACATGGATCTTTATTCAATCTGTCATAAACACAGGTAAAGAGTAAAAGTGTTTGTTTTGTTTTTTTAATGCTAAAATAAAAAAATGCCTCTAGCTAGTCAAGGTTAATTTATAAATGCCACTTATTTTAGCATCAACACACCTAACAGAACTGACAAAGTTGAAATATCATCCACACAGCCACACATAAGTGTGTGATTGCATGTATATATATATATATATATATATATATATATATATATATATATATGACACTCCGTCAGTTACAACGATGAGGGTTCCAGTTGATCCGATCAATGGAACAGCCTGCTTATGAAATTAACGTGCAAGGGGCTGGGCACTCCACAGACATGTGTACCCTTATCATAGTTCTCAGGGAGATTCAGCGTGACACAGATTGTGACAAGGCTGGCTCTTGAAATACAGGTACTTCTCATTTTTGCCAGGTGAGTGGACTTATATAAATATATGTGTATATATGTAAGTATATATATATGTGTGTGTGTATGTGTGTGTGTGTGAATATGTATACAAAAATGGATATATATATTATATTAACAATATTAATAAGGATTCCTATGTAGTTGCATAGCATTACCTTTAATTTTTTAGTTTATATACTGCCTTTCATGTGTGTGTATATATATTCTTCTAATTTCTTACAAGAACTTTATTGGAATTATATGTTAACTGTTGAATAACATATTTAGAATACCTAACTAAGAGCAAGCCAGTAATCGTTTTGGTGTAATCCCTTACACAAAGAAACGAAAAACAGATAAAGAAGGTCACTAAATCTTCATCAGTTATTGGTCAGAGGGTCAAACACAATTTCACACTTTCAACAATAATATTGATCACTTCTGGTGTCACCGGTAGTAAGAAGTTGCTAGGAAATGGTGAGCCAATGAGCAAGGGACCAAACATTTCTCAGCAGCTTCTTGCTGCCGGTGCCATTAGAGGAGAGTAATATTATCGTTGAAGATGTGAAATTGCATTTGACCCTCTTGCCAATTTCTTACCAAAAAGTGATGAGGATTTGGTGACCTTCTGTGTCTGTTTACCGTTTGTGCATTTATTATATGCTTTTTTAACTTATTATTTAACAGAATTCCACATATGCTTATTTTGTTAACAGTAAGTGTTTATATGTATGTATATATATATTTGTATGTGTGTGTATAAATTAGCTATTAGTGATAGAAGGAGCCTTTATAATGAATATTAACTTACACATCCAAATTAACTTGAATGTATTGTTAAGACAGCCACGGACAGTGGTAAATGTTCAGAGAAACCATCTCATAAAGATATTAGGTACTAAAATGCATAAATTATATTGGTCAACAAAATTTTGTCAGTATTGGCAGAGGGGAATGTTGTATTATGTGATTTTATCGCAAATTGCAAATCATCAGCAACAAGTACCCAAATACCAATTGCCAGGTCGAAAGTAAGACTGATGTAGTTTATAATGTTAAGAAATCAGTGATGTCTATGATGTTCTTAACAACACATCTAAGTTAAGTTGGAAGTACAAATTAATATGTGTGTATGAGTGTATACACACATACATATCTATATATGTATAGGTGTATATATACACAGGTGCATACATATACGGGTGTATAACACATACACACCATAATATATATATATACATCCATATATATATGGACTTATATATCATATATATATATATATATATATATATATATATATATAATACTTCATATAGAGAATTAACATTGCTTATATATATATATATATTTATATACACACACACACGTGTATACACACACATATGTATATATTTATACATACACACACACGTATATATATATATATATATATATATATATATATATATATATATATTTATGAGTATTTATATGTGTGTGCATGTGTGTATGAAGCAATGTTAAAAGTGTAAATTAATGTTTTATGTATAAAAAAAAAGTATGAGTTAAATATATTTGATAACTAAATGAGAAGAAAAAACACAAACATTTTTTTAATAGAGATACATATTATTTCAGCATATTTTTTCTTCATTTTTTTTCTTTTAGATTTATGGGGTGCATGATAAATGTAAAGGTGTGTAAGTGTTCCTGAAAGCATGTATGCATTTGATTAATTAATCAACAATAGAATTTCTTATTTATATAAAAACAGATATGTAGATTAATATCCATGCTGGCCATCAAAATAAACAAATAAATGAAATAAAAGAAAATACCAACAATCTATGAGGTTTTCAGTCTATTTTCATTGTTCAACATAAACAGCAAGAATTGATATCAGCAAAAAGAAAATATCTAGAACTCATAATAGTCTTGATGATGATGATAACTATTTTTTCTTTACTAGACCACAGGATAGAAAAAGAAGAAAAAAAAGAAGAAAATAGACAATTACTAATCATAATAAAATTGCCTATAGCAGAAACCCAATGATAAATAAGCTGAACATGGCAATGAGAATTGAGGAAGTATCTACTAGCATTTAGAAAGCATGTGCATTAACTTGAAAGTGCTGCTAATTACAAAAAGGATAATTAGCAATTTGAAATACTTTGAAAATTACAGCTTTTCACATTCTAGCTCCATAATATCTGTGTAGGTGTGTTTGGAAACAGATAATAGATATTAGTAGAAAACTATGAAGGAGAGGAGGCTGGAATTTTCATTATAACATATATAGATGTATGAGCTTCAGAAACTATTGGGAGAG
>NC_142930.1:87769639-87772139 GCF_046866305.1 Octopus bimaculoides | reverse complement strand
CCTAATGTTCAAAGGTCGTGCTTCACCACCTCATCCCAGGTCTTCCTGGATCTCCCTCTTCCACAGGTTTCTTCAACTGCTAGGGTGTGACACTTTTTCACACAGCTGTCCTCATCCATTCGCAACACATGACCATACCAGCGCAATTGTCTCTCTTGCACACCACATCTAATGCTTCTTAAGTCCAACTTGTACAGATATATATTAATATATACACACATATATAATATACATATATATATGTATATATATATATTAGAGAGCTCTTACCCCTGCTGGCGACAAAGGGACTCTCACTCAGAGTAAAAGGCAGACTGTATGACGCATGCGTACGAACAACCATGCTACATGGCAGTGAAACATGGGCTGTAACTGCTGAGGACATACGTAAGCTCGCAAGGAATGAAGCCAGTATGCTCCGTTGGATGTGTAATGTCAATGTGAATACCCGTCAGAGTGTAAGTATCTTGAGAGAAAAGCTGAACATTAGAAGCATCAGTTGTGGCGTGCAAGAGAGACGATTGCGCTGGTATGGACATGTGGTGAGAATGGAGGAGGATAGCTGCGTGAAAAAGTGCCACACCCTAACAGTTGAGGGAACCCGTGGAAGAGGTAGGCCCAGGAAGACCTGGGCTGAGGTGGTGAGGCAAGACCTTCGTACATTGGGCCTCACCGAGGCGATGACTACGGACTGAGACCTTTGGAAATGGGCTGTGCGTGAGAAGACCCGGCAAGCCAAGTAAGATCGTTGCCAGTGCCCCTGGACTGGTTCTTGTGCGGGTGGCACATGAGATGCACCATTTTGAGCGTGGCCGTTGCCAGTACCGCCTGACTGGCTCCTGTAGGATTTTCGAGCGAGATCGTTGCCAGTGCCCCTGGACTGGCTTGTGCGGGTGGCACATAAAAGACACCATTTCGAGCGTGGCCGTTTTCGTGCGGGTGACACGTAAAAGCACCCACTACACTCTCTGAGTGGTTGGCGTTAGGAAGGGCATCCAGCTGTAGAAACTCTGCCAAATCAGACTGGAGCCTGGTGTTGCCATCCGGTTTCACCAGTCCTCAGTCAAATCGTCCAACCCATGCTAGCATGGAAAGCGGACGTTAAACGATGAAACGATGATATATAAACATGTATATGTACACACACACACACCTCATACCACATGCTTGTTTTCCAGTTTTTGTTTACTAGATTCACTCACAAGGAATCAGCTTGGTTGATGTTATTGAAGAAGAGACATGCCAACGGTGAACTGCAGAAAGAACTTAAAACACCGAAAACATAGTACAATGAGTCTAAGAGGAGATAGTGATGGGGAAAATGAGCATTCGGGGAATGTGCATGAAAGGTAGAATCATAGTTTGTAGAGTGATGGATGACAGTGGTATGGGTGATAAATGAGTGATAAGAGGGATTTATGATGAGAAGGATATACAATAGTGTGATAGGAGTGTTAGAAAAATGAGAAGCTATCAAAGATGCCAATGACATAGACTTGTGTTTGGGTGTGTGGATATATATATATATATATATATATATATACGTTTATGAATTTGTGTTGCAAAATTCCTGATGTGAAACCATGTGTTGAAACAGATGGGCATACTTTTTTTTTTTTTTTTGTGAAGTAAACATATGTGCCACGTATTCGTTCTTCACTCATTTATTACTGTTCTTATTTTAAGTCATGTCCTTTGTCTGGAGCATACACAAGGATGAAAAATGTCACTGAAGAGGGTCACAGATATGTGATGAAAGATTTCCGGACAATGGACATGACTTAAAATAAGAACAGTAACAAATGAGTGAAGAACAAATATATAGTGTGTGTGTATTTATTTGGTAAAAAAGAAAGAGAGGAAAAAGAATGACCACCCTGAAATATAACAATATATAGCAATATATATATATATATATATATATATATATATATATACATAGGGAGAATTCACAAAAAACAAAAGATGAAGACAGGTGGTGTAGACAACAAAGAGATGTATTAGTTTAACGCTTGGGAAGTGAAGAAGTCTTTAACGTTTCGAGCCTACGCTCTACCACACACATATATATATATATACAAGGTATACAAGCATATACAAACACATACATAGTTTTAGTGTTTCTTTCATTCAGCATAGCTGCTCCTTTATATAACGTTGGGTAACTATGTATCTTTTCTAAAGCAACAGACCTGTTCCAGCTCATTCATCACACAGTACTGCACGTAAAGTCACCTTCCTCTTTACTCAACTTAGTCAAAGAAAGTTACATGACTAATTCACTAGTGCAGGTTCCACTCAAAAAGACCAAGTCCATAAGATCAACCATAAAGTGGTTGGCATTAGGAAGGGCATCCAATCATAGAAACATTGCCAAAGCAGACATTGAAGTACAATGCAGTCCTCTAACTTGTTCAATTCTGTTGAACCATCCAACCCATGCCAGCATGGTAGACAGATATTAACTGGTGGTGATGAGGATATATATATATATATATAT
>NC_142930.1:87712139-87764639 GCF_046866305.1 Octopus bimaculoides | reverse complement strand
AGTTTCCAACAGTTATATATCGTTATCATCATCATCACATTTTAACATCCGTTGTCCATGCTGGCATGGTTTGGACAGTTTGACCAGGGCTGGTAAGCTGAGGGGCTGCACACATATATATACACATATATATATACATATATATATACATACACACATAATGGGTGGTACACCTACACCTACTTCTAAACATTTATTTAAAAACACATATAAAAGGTTGTAAGTCATTAGACACATTTTATACACCATATATGTTTGTATATATATTTACAAATATATTGAACTCTTTCCTTCATTTCAATATTCTATATTTATTAAGGACTTTGAGAACACTGACGATAACTTTTAATGATTTTGATAAAGAAATGAAGCTATAACTCTCAGATATTATAATTAAATGCAGAAGTAATTCCCATGCACTTTCAAACATAGCATTATTTTTTCTTTCTGAAATGAAAACATCACTCAGAAAGAAGTGAAAAAAGCTAGAAAATTACAAAAAAAGTCTTGACATGGAAATGATGAGAGAAAAATGGTATGAATAATAATTCGTGAATTGTGTATAACAAAAAATACAAAGGCAGTACACAAAACATTGGCAGACAGCTAAAACATGAGACCAGACCTCACATGTTTGTACACATTAACAAAACATATTTACAACAAACAAGAACAACCCTTAAACAATAAGAAACAACAAAAACAAAATTTGAAACACATCTCAACAAGCGATGATGCATGTGTACACCTCAGGAAGAAAGAGAAGAATCTGATAAATAGTGAAAGATGAGGGAAAGGGTAAGTACGGTATAAACTGAACACATTAAAAATTTGATGAACAGAATAAATATAAAGTTATGTAATAATAAACAAAATATAATTGAAACAATGACATCACAGATTCAGTAATCCACCGGTTAGGTCAAGAACCCACTAGCTAGGTCAAGTCTGAGTCTCCCCTATAACTATGCCTACTTGTTATATTGAAAATGGGTAAACCCAAAGGCAACCATAAGCATATTCTTTGTTGGTTATACTAAAAATGTATCCAATTTCTCCTAGGTGACTTTATTTTTCTATCACAATGATATGCTACTTCTTCTCAGCTTCTATTCACTCTCCATCAGCTGAAGTAGAAAGTATAGTACTCCTGAGTGGGGTTCATCACCCTCATCTGTTTTGGGGAATGAAGATGAGCACTTTCTAAAACTTTGGCAAGTAATGCTGTTGGAACAGCTGCCTCCAGGACCTACTGTTGCTGGGTTGCTTTGGTTGACATATTTTGCTCTGAATTTCCAGCTCCTTAGGGTAAAAAGTCCTACAAGGGCTTCTGCACCCACAAGTCTAACAATTGGGCTTTCTACTCAGCACTTCTAGTCTCATTGCATATGGCTTGAGGTCTGGAGAGATCACAAAAACTTGCAAATCCAAGTTGATTTCCACCTTTTATCACTTTTCATTTCTTGTCATCTGTACATTTATCACTTACTAATCTTGTGCTATGAAAGTAATCATAACCCAAACATAACAAATGTTACTGCCAATTCCCTCTGACTGGTACCTGTGTGTTGCACTGGACCTTGTAGTGTGATACAAGCCAATAGGCATCACACGAGCGCTGCTTACCACTTTGCATTTCCTTTGAATTTGAAGAAGAGAGAAGAAACTACTGAATGTTCTGTTTCACTTGTAGACAAGATAATGTCAAACACTTCAGTCAGGGCCTCCTCCAATGCATCCTTAGCAAGCATACAAAATTCTGCCACAGAGGTAAGTCAAATTCTCTATGCTTCTTTTGAAACCAATTTTTGGAGTAAGAAGACAGAGACCTTCTTGAAATACCTCTGTCACACTTGTCTATGTTTAGGCTTCCTTTACTGAATGTAACATTTGCAAAACTGTGTATGTAAAGCAATATATTGTTGTTGCTGTTATTGTTAAATGAGTTGTCAAAATTGCTCTCATTTGTATTAAACTACAGATATATATTTTGTCTCAAAATGTTACTGCTTTCTTTTACAATATTTTCGTCTATTTCCTTTTTTCTTGTTTTTTTTTTTTTTTGGTGCTTTTTGTACCGGTGTTAAGGCTTTTGTTTGTCTAAGGGCATTTACTGCTAACATTTTGTGTTGAATGTCAGCTAATAAAAGAGTTGTTTTTTTTTTCCCCTTTGTCCAATTTGGGTGAAAACTTTTTAAAAAACCTGCTTATCTTTTTTTCTGAATCAATTCAAAGGTAATGACACAGAAAAATTCCAGGTTAGAAAGAAAAAAAAAATCCCAAAATGAGAGCAGTGTGAAGCACATCTTGACGCAGTAAAATCAAATAATGATAATAATAATGATAATCATTTCTGCTAAAGGCACAAGGCTTGAAATTTTGTAGGAGGGAACTGGTTGGATTATACTGACCCCAATGCTTTACTGGTACTTGATTTATTGAGGCCAAAAGAATGAAATACAAAGTTGACCTCAGTGATATTTGAACCCAGAATGTAAAGAAGAATGAAATGATGCAATGCAATTTGTCTTGCATGCTAACAATTCTGCCAATTTGTGGCCTTAATAACAATAACAATAATAGTTTCAAATTTTGGCACAAAGCCAGCAAGTTGTGGGGAGAGGTTAAGTCGATTACAACACCCCTAGTGCAAAACTGGTACTTATTTTATCAACCCCAAAAGGATGAAAGACAAAGGTCGGCCTTGACAGAATTTGAACTCAGAATGTAAAGACAGATGAAATGCCACTATGCATTTAGCACATCATCCTAACGACTCTGCCAGCTCGTCACCTTTGTAGCAGCAGCAGCAGCAGCAACAGCAGCAGTAGTAGTAGTAGTAGTAGTAGTAGTATCAATAATCATAGCAACAATAACAGTATCTGACATTATATCCATTTCAAAGATCCAAAGATTACCTCTCTGAAAACAAAAACAAAAAAACCTATTCTACCATATTGTTACATCTCCGGATGACATGATTTTTCATCCAATATCAACTATATTTACATATCCATTTCACATTGGTGATACACATTACAAAAAAAAAAAAAAGCTGGTCAACACATGTCAAAGGATTTAGGCCTCTGATTAAAGACAGGGTTTAAAGTAAAGGATTTAACCAAAGAAAACCTGTGTTAGGAAAAACACCACAATGATGTCTTTAAAATAGAGTATTTATTTCACTAATCTGAATAACATGAAGCTACTTTTTCTATGCCTCATTTTCCCCACACCATCCTCTTAATGTACACCGGCATCAAGGGATTGAGTAAAAAAAAAAAAATGTTTTGATGCCAGTTATATTGATGATGATGATAACACTTTGATGATATAAGGATACAAACAGATGCTGAAGATGATTTTGATGCAGTAAAAAAAAAATTGCATGTTTGCAATGCATTAAGGTGGTTACCATAGAGACTACAGCCTGAACATTCAATGAGGCATCATTTACTCAAGGACAATAAAATACAAGTGTATGCTACTGACACACCTCCCATCCAACCCATGCAGAAAATAGTTTGGAATCAGAAAGAGGGGAATAGGCTGTCTAGTCCCTGGGTATTCCACAAAACTGATTGCACACAACTATGAACTAAACTCCCTAACCCATACCATTCAAACATAAGAAAAAGCATGAAGGAATACATACATATATATATATATACATATGTACATACATAAATATATACATACATATACACATATACACAAATATACATACTTACATATACATACATATATATTTATATTTATACACACACACACACACACATATATTTATACACACACACACACGTGTGTGTGTGTGTGAACAGAAACGCACCTACACATATGCACACACACATGTATATCTAATTGGATCTGCATGCATTAATATGTGTGTGTATGTGAAACAAATATTTTCCTATTATCACAACAATGATAATTATTTCATAATAGATGAATGATATTTCCTTATCATCACTATTATGATTATCATAATCACCAAAATCTGTATCACTAACAATAACTGCAATAACTACAACAACATCATCAGCAGCATTGCCATTATCATTATTAAGATTTCCTCCTATCAAAACAATAATATAATTTCCTCTACGAAAACTAATTTTTATAAAAAAAAGAAATTCCAGTAAAATGTAAAAAAACAAAAAATAAAAAGATAAACAGAACACCTAACAAAATACAAATGAAAGACAAAAATACATATAAAGCTACCAACAAAAAAATATGTAAAGGAAAGAAATTTGGTAAAAATTTATAATTTTATTTCTAAAACAAAAACTTCAATGAAGGGCAGCCATATAGGAAAACCAATAACCTCTGCAGAACCTTATTTTGTTCTGAAAGAAAAGATCCCATTCTTCAAAAGCCAAATAATGCGAATGGGATATGCAAAATAGATTATACAGAGGAAATATAAAGATCACAAGGTATTTAGATTACACTGAAAGAATGAAGGAGATCAAAAGATACTTAAATTACACAGAGGAAAAATAAAACAAAAATATATAGTAGTAGTAGTAGTAGTAGTAGTAGTAGTAGTAGTAGTAGTGGGAGTAATAATAATAATAACAGTGATGATGATAATAATAATAATAATAATAATAATAATAATCACATCAACTCAAAGTAAAAAAAAAGGGAAAGGAATGAAAAATCATGGGATATTACGATTACATGGAGAAAGTCGGGAGATCACAAGATAGTTAGATTATATAGCTGGGATAAAAAGATAGGGGCCATGATAGGAGAACTGAGATGGAAAACTAGCTGAGAGTGAAAAGGGGGTAAAAAAAAAAAAGACAAAAACTGATAGTCTTAACTGGAATGAATAGAACACAGGTACTTTGAAGACTTTAAAGCTTTATTAAAAATGCTTAATTATATGAGGAGAGCTATCAATAGGTAACATTTAGCTAATTTATATATATGAATGATATGTATACAAGCATGAAAAATATACATACATACATACATACATACATACATATATATATATATATATATATATATATATATATGAAAATGATATATATATATCTCCCTCTGTATATATATATATATATATATATATGCATAAATATATATATATATATATATATATATATATATATATATATATATGAAAATGATATATATATTTCTCCCTCTGTATATATATATATATATATGCATAAATATATATATATATATATATATATATATATATATATATATATATATATATATATATATATATATATACAGAGGGAGAGATGTGTATATCATTCATATATATATATGTATATATACATATGTATATATATGTGTGTATATATATACATATATATATATGCATATATATATATATATGCATATATATACATATATATATATATGTATATATATGCATATATATATATGCATATATATATATATATATGTATATATATACATATATATAAATGTATATATATATATATATATATATATATATATATATATATATATATATATGCAAATGTATATATATATATATATATATATATAGATGCAAATATATATATATATATATATATATATATATATAGGTAAATGATAGGCTTGCCTCAATCCTTCAGGGGTAGTCTGAAGCATCCAAGCAACCGGGGATGTTTAAATCCGGAGGCACTCCTGGGGATCACCTGTACGGGTACCGTCTTGGGTAGAGGGCATCCAGAGGCAGGTAATTTATTGTTTAAACCGTAGTTTATAATTATATTTATGTGGAGAATGGAGCAACAAATACAAGAAGAAGCAATTCTGTTGGGCTAGTTAGCCGGTTTTATTATGTGGAGGTTATGTAATGAGTCATTGTGGAGGTTGAGGTTATGTAGTGAGTTATTGTGAATGTTATGTAATAGTCATTTACGTACGTTTCAATCTAGCCAATGGTTTGGCAGATCTCATCAGAATGTTGAGGAGTATGCTAAGAGTTCGTGGTTCGAGGGCTGTAGGAGAAGTGATTGGTGGGTATATTAATGTATATGGTGGTGTGATAATAGCGATAGGTAAAGAAAGCCTTACGTTTTAGTTGAAGTTGTGTTGGTCTTCCTGTAAGGGGATGTAGGATGGGTGCTATTTAAGCTCATTATTCCGGAATATATATATATATATATATATATATATATATATATTGCATACATATACATACACACAAACACACTCATAGATTGTTATTGGTGCAGACATGTCCATGTGGTTAAGAAGTTAACTTCACAACCACGTGATTTTAGGTTCAATTCCACTGCAACGTACCTTGGGTAAGTGCCTTTGACTGTAGCAAAGGCTAACTAAAACTTTTCGAGTGGATTTGTTAGACCACTGAAATATGTCCATCATATGCTTATATCTATGTGTTTCCTTGTCTTGTCACCATATGCTAATTCTGAAAGAGCAACATAGTCATGTAGGTGCTGTCATACATTTTAATCATCATCATCATCTAGATCACCATCATCTTTGTCATCATCATTTAATGTCCATATTCCATGCTGACATGGGTTTGCTGGTTTGACAGGACCCAATGTGTTCAAGGACTACATTGAGTTTCAATGCCTGCTTTGGCATGGTTTTTTACCACTGGATGCCCTTCTTAAAACCAACCACTTTACAGCATTGACTGGGTGCCCTTTTTGTGCCACCTGCACTACTGAGGTCACTATGCATTTTGCAAGATCACAAGCCTTGGGTGAGGTGGGGACAGTGCAGGTTCCTTGCAGAGGGTATTTGAGTTAAAAAAAAAAACACGAAGAGAAATATTACCTTGTTTGAAAAGAGGTCAGGGTCAGCGACTAGAAAACAATCTGGCCATAGGATATTTACATCAACAAATTTCATCTGACCAATACAAGCATGGAAAAGTGGATATTTAAATGGGATATGATGATTATATATGTACACACACACAAATATATTTATTCATTAGTTCAGTCTTTTATATCCAGTTTATGCATGAATAAAATGAATGTCTTTTGAGGCACTGTTTTACATCCAATACCCTTCTTGTTGCTAACCCTTATTTGTTTTTCAGTTAAGGGATCTCTTATTTCTCTCATATTTCAAAGCACAAAGCCAGCAAATAATTTGTTGAGAGCAGAAATGATCGCAACATCACCATTTGTAGTTCACAATATTCAGAGAATATGTTACCAAAGACATATGTAAATATATATCTATATATATATATATAAATACATGCAGCTACATATATACAAATATTTATATATAGCATACATATACATAATGCATACAAGTACATACACACCCGTATGTACAAGCATGGCTGTCGATGATTAAAACATGATTGCGATCATCTTCATTGATTAGATATGACAATGACATAACGAATTTGATTAAGACAATTGACACTCTCACATTGCTTTCATATTTCAGAGGTATAAAAAAAAAAAATTTCTATTGTAGGTGACATTATCGAAGTGAAAGAAGACTTAGTGAGGAATTAAACATTTATCAAGGACACAACACAAGCAAACAACAATGCTAACGTAAAAACAAGTATCAAAATGACAAATGATGACAAGTATAAACATAACAATCGCAACATCACTGGCAATAAGTTACGGTGATGTAAACACACCAGCATCGGTTGTCAAGTGATGTTGGGGGAACAAACACAGACACATACATATACACACACATACATATACACACACATACATATATATATATATATATATATATATATATATCCGATGGGCTTCTATCAGTTTCTGTCTACCAAATTCACTCACAAGGCTTTGGTCGGCCCAAGGCTATAGTAGAAGACACTTGCCCAATATATATATATATATATATATATATATATATATATATATATATATATATGCATGTATTTGTGTGTATATATATGTATGTGTGCATGTATATGAATATATATGTATATGTGAATTTACCATTTTTGATGCCAGTCTCCTCGCCTCTCCTGGCTCATGTGGATAAATGTTTCATATATATATATAAATATATATGGAACATCTATATATTCATCTATCTTCATATACACACTCATGCATAGAACATCTACAAATATCTGCATTAGTATACAAGAAGACTTTGATATATATACATACATTCCTGTGTAATCCACAGTATATTATTTGTATCAATAAATGCCAGGTGTTGAGAATTCAAGTGAATCGAAGTATGTCTACCTTGATTTTCTTATTTGTTCTTATTTTTATTATTCATTGCACTAATCAGAAGTTTGGCATTGTACATATCCTTACTTCAGCTGTCTGTGCCAGTGAGGTAATCTGGAAGTGCAGATTATCAGGAAATTGACAGAATATCAATGATGGCAATCTAATGCTCTAACAGAGTTCCAAATGCCCAAAGATACAAAAGTAGAAAACTTAATCATAATTGACTTTCTTCAATCTTTTATCAGAAGTGGCATTTGGCTGACATGACATTAATATTCAACGATCATTGAGAAACTAACGAGGATAGTGAAAAAACATCAGTAAGACACAGCATCTTCATATGGTTTACATTAAAAGCAAAATTACTGTTTTAAACAGTACTCTTAGCAGTAAGTACTTGCAAAAATATAAAAATGACACGTTTTTGACTAAACAAAATTGAAAGAAGTTTTACTCAACTGAATGAGATTTTAGTGTATTACTTGGTAATCAAGGAAATAAATCGTAGTATATCACAAATACATCCAGTATAAGACATTGAATCTGATTCTATGTTAAGCATTTTTAGAAGTATTTATAGCATTGAATGGCAAATTTTAGCCTAGTCGATATGAATCTACTCATTTTGGTATGTTTGGCTAACCCAATCCATTTTGCATTGAAATCCATGCCAAAACTAGTCAGTTTTGTATTTAACTATGTGTAACCAACTGTGTTTATTTTACAAACTGAGAAAAATGAAAATCAAAGCTAAATTTCAGCTAGAAAAACAAAACATTAAACTAGTCAAGCATAATACATCCAGTCCAAAGTGTTAACACATTAATAATTACCACAGCCTTGCGCAAACATTTTCTAAAATAAGCATAAAACCTCAAACATTTGATAATTTTTATGAAACTCAAACCATTTGAGTGTAGTATAGAGTTTTACCCTAAGGGCAAGGCTCACAGACAAACAATAACAAGGGTATGTTTTTTCTTTTTTTTTCAATTAGTTTAATAAGATTGTTTTGGACATTGAAACAATATAATCCTTCCTTTGAAACTGTAAACTGGAGAGGCAAAGTTCTCTTTTTTTTGCAGCTGGGTGTACTGTCTCTATTGCTAATTATTCCACTATGAATGAGAATGGGCCTGGTTTCTCAAGTATAGGTAAACATAGTAAAGATTTAGAGTAGAACATATGTTCAACAATAATGAAATTTGAAAAATTTATTATGATGTGGTCAATCAGCTACCATCGTAATTTCAAAGCTACTTTATTGACATGAAGTTTAAGTAAATAAATTGAACATAATTATATACACAACTTGTAAGTACCAGAAAAATGATCTTGATCTCAATAAATATGGCAAAAGAAAAAAATATATTACAATCTGATTGATATAGAAAAGGAAGATATTAGGATATTAACTACATTATTGCACTAAATAAGCAAAGTAAACCAGTTTTGTTTACAAACATATTTCTAAACTCTAAACTTAAGACAATTATCTTATATGCCTTCTGCTTTCATAGTCTATGGTTGTCTAAGTTTAAAATATATTGCTACAAAAGAATCATTTCACTCAATCTTTATTCCTGCCCCGCTAACCATTTGCTCAAAGTTCTTGCTCTGTTTCATCTTTGTAATTTTTTTTTCTTTTGCACTGGTAACATTTCTGTATGATTATCTTTAAATATAAATATACTTTGTATATACTGCCATTTTCCATTATGACATTAATTGTTGTTTTCAATTTGCTTCCATTTAGGTCCATACACATGCTATTCGTTTTAATTTCAAAGAATTGATCACAATTAGAGTTTATGAGTTTGTATGCCATGGGGTCTTTCAGACTGAAGACATAAGCAACATAGCAACTGATGTTATGTGAGAGAGGCCACTCAGAGCTCTAGCAATATAAATGAACTCTTTAGATGTGAGATTGACAAGTACAAAGATAATGAACAAATTTGTTTTTGCATGGAGGCGATCAACAGCATGTTTGTGAGAACTAAAGCAGACCAAATATGCTGTATCTTACACATCATACTTCATCATATGGTATAACTGGTAAGAGTATACTAGCTGGAAGTAAGTGTGAGAATAAATGATGAAATGATCACAACTAGAAGACCTAAGAAAAAAAAGTCATCAACAATCTTGTATAGTTCAAAAGGATACTTATTTCTGTTCATTTGATTATTCGCCATAATTTTCAATTTGAAATTCCTGCTCACAAGCTTTTTCATAACTGATGTGGGTAATGGTTTCTAGGCTAACCTAATAGTTGGTTTTATAATTCAGTACCTAGCAAGGGTAGTCTCTCTAACTTAATGACGACACACAAATAATAGAAAATATTCCCCACCCTACAAAATTTCCTGATGGATATGGATTGGAGTCTGACAATAGTTGTTTCTGCTTTGGACTTAAAATTTTTTGAAAATTCAATAAAATATGACAGCAGAAAAATATAACTATCCAGTTGGATGAATAGATGTATGTGTATGTACATATGCATGTATGCACTTTTATTGTCTGATTTATGTAGAAAAGATGTCACTTGAAAAAAGAATTCCTGTGTTTATATCCTGTAACTTTGTGGCTCAACAGATAGATGTTACTGAGATAAATACCAGACTTACAAATAAGCACAGTAGGGATTGAAGTAACTGTGGTTACCAGAATTCTGTGTGAAAAAGCCCCTATATACACGACTAACCATAATGAGTTCTATTTTCCTCAGTTGTTTGACAAAAATCATGTGTGTGTGTATATATGGGTACGTGCATGTGTGTGCGTGTGTGTATAAAATTATAGCAAACACTTGGTCTTCATTGCAGAGAGATACAGAAGATGCAGTGTCAATGTTTAAAGAATATAAGTGCACTGTTGTTTCAATTACTGGTAATCCACTTATTTGCAATACTGCATTCATTAACAATGATAAAATAATGAGCAATAAAAAGTACTTAATTTTGTCAAATATTAATATAATTTGTTGTTGATACTGTTTCAAATGAAGAAATAATAAGAGTGAAGACTAAGACACTGTTGCATGAATTCTCTCTTCTTTCTCTCTTACTCACTATGTTCTGCACTGTCTTAACATAAGTATTACATCAGTCAGAATAAATAATAATAAAAATAATAATCCTTTCTACTGGAGGCATAAAGCCTCAAATTTGTGGGGAGGGGACAAGTCGATTAGATCGATCCCAGTGTTTCACTGGTACTTAATTTATTGGCCCCGAAACGATGAAAGGCAAAGTTGACCTTGACAGAATCTGAACTCAGAACGTAGCAGCAGATGAAATACCACTAAGCATTTTTGCCTGCTGTGCTAACAATTCAGCTAGCTTGCCACCTTAATAATAATGATAGCAATAATAATAAGAAGGGTTCATAATGGTTGCTTACAGTCAAACATGAGAAAATTAGACCTAACACATAACATACAAAGATGCTGTATTGCTGACCTGATTGACTGACAACATTGCAATTCTGGAATAATATTGGTAATGAACATGATAAAGTAACATTGCCACATATACAAATGACATCAAACTTCATGTCACCAGAGTTATTAAGTATCTCAAGCCTCCTAGCACATATTCCTTTACATCCATCTACAATACACCAAACAAAAATCCTTTGTCTATCAGTCACACTTATAAGAATCAAATTGTGAAAAAAAATTATAAAGTGACATGAAAACACTAACAACAAAGCTTTAATTTTTACTGATCTGCTTCAGGCTGTGAGTGTGCCAGTTTGTTCTTGAAAGAGAACATTAACACTAGTGTTTACCATCACATTATATATCAGTTTTCTAAGATCAAGAACCAAAGAACACTCATTTTGTAGCAGAAGCAAACATAGCTTGAATTTATTGTAGGCCTTGTAGGTTTTTAAGAAAAATCAATTATGAATATTTTGCTGCAATAAAATACTATCTTCATATTTCATCATACATCACTGTTGCTAACCACTCCTTGTTGCCAACAACTCTTCCATAAACTGAGTCCACACAGCGCTGGGCTGAAAACGCTGCATGTATGCAGCTGTACAATAAAATCAGCAATATTTGGTCAATGCATTTTAACTAAAATTGTTGTACACGATGAAACAAATCAGACAGTAACAATGTTTCAAATGCTAAATAGATAAATAAAGAAGAAAATATTAGCTCATTATTAAGATACCTGAATTGGAATTTGTCAGAGAGTATTTGAGCTCTAGTCATGCCTCTAATATAACTGAAAGTTAATGTAATACTAAATGCAATGAGGCTATGCAATCAATCTTAAAATTATGTGGAATTCTGTCATTTGACCCAGATCTATTGCAGGTAAGAATTACTTGGTGATTGTCTGATACAACTCTGAGATATGACAAATATAGGGAATGGCACTTAGATTTTTGTCTTAAATGAAAAGACAAATGATAGCAATTATGGCCTTGTTAAGAATTTGTTTTGTAATCATGTGAATCTGAATTCAATACAACTACACAGTACTTCAGGTGAAAATATTTGATTAAAAACCTAGGCTGACTCAAAATCTTGTAAATGAAATTGGATAGACAGAAACAGTAAAAAAGTTAAATAGGTTGTAAATGGTAACTTATGGTTTCTCATTCCTTTCTCTGAAACAGTCTTGTAGGCCCTGCAGGGGTCGTTGGGATTTACCATCCCCCATTTGAACAATCCATGAACTTTTTTTTTTTAAATGGATATAAAGAACTGAAACTGGGTTATGAACTTAGCCTGCCAGTAGTTCATGCTTCGTTATGAAAAATCTCTTTCAAATCAATCAACAGTTTTTTTCCTTTTTTTACAGTCTTGCTTTTCCTATGTCATTAGAAGGTCTGCTTATAATGATATTTTGAAAATGAAGTTAGGAAATAGTCACTATTCTTTGTGACTGTCTCTCCTTTTGGATGTATATTGAGTTTTTCCCTATGACCAAAAATCATGGACAAACAATAACTGATAATCGTTTTCTAAATTATGCATGATACACTAGGCAATTAAAAATGTTTTGTCCATTGGAACAATATAATGCTTTCCTTTGAAGTTGTCAACTGCAAAATTGAGATTGTAATGACAATGCTTTCTCTTCTTTTGGACAGCTTTGGGAAAGAATTTAAACATCTCGGCTTTCATTAGTAATACTTTAATGTCAATGCTTCGTACTATTTTACACAGATGTTCAGTAAATATATGGATAAAAGTCAATCCTGGAATAAATTTGTCCAGTATGGCAGGGATTAAAATATTATTATTTTTCTTAAATTCTCATATATAGGAATTCTATTTGGAAAAAGTAGGCATTAAGAGTTCAGAATGATGAAAGACATACGAACAGCAACTAGACAAATTGCTTTGTAAAACTCTCTAAGAACAGCCTGTAATTAATTAAATTATAATAGCCATATAAAAATAAAAAATTCCTTAAATCTTAACGACACATAAAGAATAATTAAAAAGATGTATTATATTGAAAAAAGGGAATCCAGTGGCTATAGTAGAAAATTTGGGGTCGATGAACAAAAAGCTTCTGTTTAAAGAATGTCTTTGAGCAAGAAACTTAAATCCACTTTCCTTTGAGATGAGATTTTCTTCCACAAGGTTCTACAAATAGCTTAAGAAAGCTTACTCAAATTAGCCTGAATTAGGTAAAATAGTTCAGTAAAAGGCTAAGGTTAAGTTTTATACACACACATACACTTCTATATGATTGATATTTTAAAATATTTCTAAGGAACAACGCCCTATCAATTATGGACCAATATAAAATAACAATTGTGACATAGATGGCTGATAAGAATATTGATTTTCACTAAAAAGGATAGATACAATAGGAACTAAAATCCTATCAAATATTGATTTTATTAAATCTAGGACACATTCAGAAAATGTCTTTTTTTAAAATTCTTTCAATGATGGTTTTTCTAATTTCACAACACAAGCTATTCTCAGTGAATCTGCAAAAGATCTAATCTAGTTGGTATGGTTACAATAGCCATATGATGGTTGCAACAGAAAGTGTTTTTTTTATGTAATACTGCACATTAACTTATTGTTCAAAGTCTGCCTTAAAATGAAAAACAAATTGTGTAACAAAATATTACAAGAATTTTCTAAAAAATTCTTTTGAATCTTAAGTCTGAAAGTGTTGAAACATGTGAATATGTTTATATGAATGTATAGAAACATATTATAACATATAATGGTTTCTTACTCAGGCATGAAGTTATATATGTCTAGAGAAAGAGATATTGGAAGTTGCAGTATTTATTCCTTTCCCATGCATATTACCGATGTTTCTGAAATAGCTGTAGCGAAGAAGTGAAACTGGGTCACTGATTAAATAAATTCACTGCAAAATTACCACAACTACACAGCATCCATCATACAAAATAAAATAATGTAATCTGTATGAAAAATAGCAATTTCTTTGACTACCAATGTCACTACTTTAATGACTATTTTTTCTTGGCTTGAATGAGTTTGTCACACAAAGCTCAATCAGCTCATCTGAGCAACAATAACATTCTACGGTCTGACCTAACACATATAAGAGTACTATTTAGACTACTTTTATTTTGTGAGCACTTTAACAACTAAACAACTACCAAAACTTTTTATCTAGCACATCTCATCCTGTTCATATTATATGTATAATCCAAGGAAATACTGTTTGTAGCATGTCTGTGTCTAAACTCTTTAGCATTCAGATTACTCTGTCAAATGTAAAGCTTATTTATTTACATTGTTTTAAATGAATCATGTATTATCTCATAGTTTTGAAATTTCAAGGATGTGATGGTTAAATTTTAGAATGACATTGCAGGGTAGATGTGAGAGGCCAGATCTAACTGGTTTAAACATAAAATAGGTAGAATATTTAGGCTGGATGTGGCTGGTTTATATGTCAAAGGGTTGAATTTATGTTGTACAATAAAAAGATTATAATTAACTCATACAACTCCAATTCCTACAGATTCTTTTTATTTACTGCCAGTTTTGTAATGCCAAGTAGACTAACGCTTTTAGCATCTTTTGTAGATAGAAAGAAATCTTTGGTTACCATTAGAAAAGACCTGTCCCTAAATATCTTATAGCTTTTCTAACTTCAAGCTATTAAAGCTATCACAGATTCCCCCACCCCCACCCCCACTGGTGTTACATTGCTGAACTGGTAATTGTCTAGTTAGCATTAGACATGGGTTTAGAATTTGTTATAATTGTGCTGAAAAATGAATTATTACATATTTCAAGCTACATATACATGCAAACTACATTGGACGAAACTCAAGTAAAATCTATAATAGGCGTATAAAATTATCCTTATTACAGTGAGCTTGCTTTATTGGTAATGGTGCTGAAGTATTGACTTTTTTTGAATAATGACAGCAATGTCCTATCTTTCTAAAGAGCAACCTTTCAGATCCTACCAGCAACCATTCTTTGTTTTCATTTACAGTTTCACCAAAGAGATGATTGCAATTGTAAACAATGACTTCCTTTGGAATCTTGAGTTTTTCTTAGTGACCATCAGTTAAGTTCACCAGAGATTTACTAGTTATCTTGCAGTACATCAATAGTACTTTGTTTTTGAGAATCTTGCCAAAAGAAGTTTCTGCCATTGACAACTTATCTATTTGATGTTACTTCTAATCACCTTAACATTCTGTACATAGCTGTCATCTGCATGCTACCGACATACCTAGTGCCATACGCATACAACTAGAAGATAACATGCAACAGATGTGTAGTAATGTAGGTTTATTCATTAGCAGTTATAGCAGATTCCAAGAAAACAGCCACAAAATTACATTCTACTCATCAACAATACACCTAAAACTATTACACTCTCTACAAATGCTAAGAAATTACAATTTTTGATGACTTTTTATAGTTAATATATGTCTATAACATATTCAAGATTGCTTCTAAAAGGCTAGGTTTTTCTTTTTAGGTATAAGTTCCAAACCCACCTTCCAGCCAAAAAGCACAAGACCATTTCACATAAGATCTATTGTATAGATATTTGGAACCATTTAGCCACCAGGCACATATACATTTTAAATCACACCCCTACATCCCAACCTATAAAAACGTACACTACCCTTCAGGTTAACAAGCTCTCATTAACCAATAAGCCTTACCAACTTACTTAACCATCAATGCATAATGTCTTTCTTGTCTCTTCTATTCCTATTCCATTTCTGAATTGTCATATTCTGGATTGTCATATTACCTCTTCACATATCTGATGTGTTTCACATTCCATCTAAACAATTTGACCACTCATTCCTTCCTAGATCTCTAAACATTTGGAACTCTGTCTGTCTTGCTTTCTCTGCTATCATTGACCTATAGAAATTCAAATTGAACTTCAACTGCACTAGTCTATGCAATCTATAATTTGATGATAACTCATTAACATTGCAAAAACTAAGACCATTCCATCTTAACACTCAGTTTAGAAATGTTACTAAATATATACCCTCTTCATTAATCTGATGAGTGATAAGAAAGTATGTACAACTTTATGTAAACATAATTTAAGTTTTCGTGATCATATTTCTGTTGCTTATAAACATTTAAACTAATTTACAATGTAATCAAAATTTTGAAGGGTATTAGCAAAATAAAATTGCTAATAAACTGGTGTTTGAAACAATGAAAATGTTCTCACATAAAGTTACAATGAAAAGTTCAACTTAACAGTATGAATTTCAAGTCTTGTATTTAATTAAATGTGTGTGAATACACACACAACCTTATGTGTATATACATACATGTAACATGGTTATAATATGAAATTTTTCAGGGTATTCAATTTTAACTATTTCTCTACAGACTGAAAAAAATGATGAATAACCTTAATTGATTTTCAAACCTTATTGGATTCTCATCAGAGGCGTCTACACCATTCTGACAGTCTCCAGAGAAAGAAGCAGCCAAACTGTTTATATACTCAACAAATACAGCAGTCAGTCTATGAAGGAGTCCCTAATTTGCATACCGAAAGTGTTTAACACTCTATAAATACCAGCAGCCTGTCAACGGGGATCTTAGTCCACACAGTATCAAGGTATGATATGATAAATATGTAACATCTGCTTATAGGACAGAAAATTCCTCTAGAATTAGTTAGCTTTCATTATAGAAGCTGAAAAAAAAAAAGCAAAAAATATTAGGATTAATCTAAGTAGAAGGTACATAAAAAAAACTTGGACAAACCAGCAATAAAGGAATTGAATATCCTGAAAAATTTCATATATAAAGATGACTGACCAATTTGACTAACAGACAATGAAGTAAAATTATTTAAAATATACCTTAATGCTGCTCATCATAAAAGTAAGGAAAGAAACTGTGTGAATTAAAATGAATGATCTTTAGGGACATTATTATTATTAAGGGCAATGGCAATGATGGAATTAAATAAGCTGTGACTGCTGAATACTAATTAGAAATTTTGGTAAACTGAAAAGCAAGTGATAATTATTCATTTCCCTGAAGATTGACAGAAAGTGTATAGGATGAAAATAAGTGCGTGTTCAAATTTTGTTGAAACTGGAGCATGATTAGTGAAACAAAACAAATAGTATTCTCATTGATTTGGAACTTATTTTGTTTTCCCTTTTTACAAAGAAAATATTTGAAATTTCTGTGACTATAGCATGAAAAGTATCCACTGACTGACTATAAAAGACATGGAACTACACTTAAATCGCATAAATTGACAAATTTTACCACATTATATGCAGTGGGATGAACTTTTGAGAAAAAAAAATCTATACTTAGGTATTTAGTAAATATTGATAGAAAGGACAAAACATAGTAACTATTCATCTATCAACCAATGCTACTAGTACTATCACTAACATAAACAACTCTGACCATATAATTAATTGGTATATGAATGGTGAAAAGCAAAGTGAATTCTTATCTCTTCTTTATTGATCAAGAGCCATAAGAAGAGATGGGTTTTTAGTAAGCTAAGGCAAGGAAGATTTAGAATGCTGATAGTATATCAGATAATAGGACCTCACAAATAATATGATGTTAGATTTCATTGAATAATGCAATATTAAAGACTAGAACAGCTTATGACAGTAAAGAAACTGGTTAATGATGATCCAAAAGTAAAGACCTATACCAATAGAGAGTAGAATTTCACATGGAGACATAAAAAGATTGGGGAATAAAATGTTAACAACACTCTATAAGATGGTACCAATGTTAAAACCTTTCAGAAATTCAAGTTCATAATACACTTCATTTGGTTTTTAAAAGGGCATTAAGTTTGATCAAAATTATATTTAGAAAATTTAATGAAAGAAAGGCAATAGAAATTCATTTCATTTAATGATTCCTATGAAAACTGACATTGTGACAGCAAGATTGAACTGGATAAAATAGACATTTTCACCAGGAATCTGTCATCAGAATCCAAATCAGAACAAGTTAGATTAAAAAGACAAAAAGGTTAACATAAACGCATTTGAATTTACTTCTCTCTCTCTCTCTCTCTCTCTCTCTAACCGTTTATTTTTCTTATAATTATACATACATACAGACAGACAAGAAAGAAACATAGCTCCATAAAAAAGGATAGAGAGAAGTGGACAAACAACAAAATAGAGTAAAAAATAGTGATTTACAAATAGGATGTGTGTGTGTGTAGACAGATATATATATATATATATATATATATATAAAGAGAGAGAGAGAGAGAAATAATTACCTTAAATACAGTACTACTTATATCTAAGCAATAAACATTTGAATATATCCCTCACTCTGACGCATGATACATTGACAGCCCCACCTCTCAGTATCATAATGAAAACTGAAGCTAAGATGGAACAACATCAATGAATTTCAATCAATAAGAGGCAGAGTTGTCAAAAAGTATATTAGTACTACCAACACCATCACTATTGCCATCATCATCAGCTTCATTTTAAACAGCTTTAAATTGAAAATTTTTACAACAGTAGCAATTGTTTATATTCACCTCCCCCATACAAATCTCTTGTTAAAAGGATATCGCACAAAACTTTTCAAATAATCTAAACAAAAGAAAAAATAATTAAATAGATAAATAAATAAAACAAGAATCTGCATACACCCAGACATGCATACATACAAAGAAAGGTAAAAAAAAAAAGAAAAAAATATAATCTAAAAAATAACACTTTAAAAATCTTTTCATTTTTCATTTATTTCCTTAAATTTTTCAGCATATTTTCAAAATTTGCCTAAAGCGTTAAAAATGCATTTCTGAAGTGTAAAAAAAAAAAAAAAAGGCAAAAAAGAAAGAAAGAAAGAAAGAAAGAAGAAAAAAAAAATTTAGTGAAAAGTAGTGTGCATACTGAAGTTTCTTCTACTCCTCCCTCAATGATGCCCACATGTTGTGTAGTGAAGTGATGGCTGCATCAGAGTGCACATAACAATGCACCAGCAACTGCATGAACTAGCACACACCAGGCAGCATTCCTGACAGGCTATTTTGCCTGCGGCTGCTGCTGTGACAATATGCAAAGCAGAGGGATGACTGAGTTGATCAAGCAACTTCCTTTTGCCACCAGCAATATATTTTGGTAATCCTTTTAATAGTAGTAGTAGTAGTAGTAGTGGTGGTGGTGGTGGTGGTGGTGGTGGTAGTAGTAGTATTAGCAGCAATAGTAGTAGTTGTAGTAGCAGCAGTAATAATAATGTTAGTGATATCTGTAGTAGTTGTAATGGTGAAGTATATTAAGCCTTGCTTATCTTAAAACAACAACTAAAATCGTTTCAGAAGCTGAGACTGCTAATGCATTGTTAAACTTTGCGTTTTTGCTAATTTAAATAATATTTCATAGAAATTTTCTCCATATGAAAGATGACAATAAAAGAATAAAAGAATGGGGCCTGACTTAATACTTATATCACATACAAAAAAACAAAAAGGTAAAAAAATCTGTGAAAAAATAGTCGGCTTAACTAACAGTTAACAATAAGCAATTTACACTTGAGAAATGATATGAAATACATTAGAATTAAAATAGTCCTAACCAATTCTCAAAGCAATTGTACCTATTGTGTCTTAAGCAGTAATTATTCATATTTAAGAAAGCAAAATTTAAATTCAAAAATTTCCTAAGAATAATCATTAATTTCTTCTTTTTTTTAAAATTATATAATTGAATAAGTAGAAAATATAGTAAATTTTTAAAAAACATTGCATACACTGCTTTCTTTCTTTGGTACAAAGCTCCTTTGTATTTCAGGTGGTAGGACAATGTATAGTCAACTAAGTTGGCTAATGCATATAAGTAGTTTTTACTATATTTATTTCATAGCAGTGATAGTCAAAGCTTATCTAACAGGATCTAAATTCATAAAATGACACCCTTAAGTACACATCAGTCCCATATTCACAAGAGACAAAAGCTAGGTAGGATTCCACCATAAGATTGAGGGGGTTAGGTTTAGACTTGATATTTCTCAGTTAATTAATTAGTAGATTTAAATGATATACACATAAAGATATAGGTCACAAGCTAAGCATTACTGAATAATCTGGTCTAGTATGTTACCTTCTAAGGCTATTATGTGGTTGTAAGTTTTGACATTAACTACTTAAACATGCAAGACTAACAATTATCCAGAAGTACCATTGTTTTTCATTACCACTGCTCTAACCACAACTAAAATCTTCAGACTATATCGTCAAATAGATACAACATACTGACAGCCATAATGCATCTCACATTGTTTGTCATTGCATATCAATGTACATAAAGAATCTAGGGCAGAATGAAGTAAAGAATATCAGCATTGATAAATTTGAGTTACTCCTGGACCTTGGTTATCTCCATGCTATAAGTCTTTTCAAGAAAATCTGACTGTAAATACTCAACAACAATGTTATATTTTTAAAATGTTCACAGTTGTCATTTCTCAATGCCCCAGACTTCCGTAAAAGTGTTTGCAGAAATACTATTTTAAAACAGACATTTTTTGCTAAGTTCTTCCATCTTGTTCAAGTTGTTGTTTAATCCTAGATCAATCTCAATTAAGCAGGCCTATGACCAAAGTCATTCTAGTCATGACTATAACTTTTCTTCAGATTTAGAGTATCAAAACTTATTTTAAGACAGTAGGGGATGATTTGAAGGAGTTTTGATTTTTATTTCCAGTAAGTTGAGAAACCACTTAGAGGCTACTTTTAAATTGTTTTGATTCGTGCTAATCAACAGTGTTTCTTAATCCTTAGTTGCTTGATATGGACTCTATATTTGTGTACACTGTGCTTTGACTAAGTTGCTGACACCAGATATTAGATATTGTAAGAGTAGAAGGTTTTAACACTCCTCACTAGCTCATCATTTATGTAATACAAATATCAACTATAATCAGACAAAGTAATAAAGATTATATAAAATTTAGTACAGCTGTAGATAACTTATTATCTAGAGCAGTTCCAAATCTTACATAATCTATGTATATCTTGGAGCTGATTACAACTGAATAATTCAATCCTTTAAATTTAGGGCCTTGTGCCTAAATGAGAAATTATTATTATTATGTGTGATAGGTAACAGAATTGGTGTTGGTGTAACACTTGATGCAATACCTCAGTTATATTTCTTTACATTATAAGTTCAAATCACAGTGGAGTTGGATTTGAATAATTTTTTTCCAAGGGTGATATGATATCAGTCAAGTTTTGTAGTTGACTGGATTCACTATACACTTCCCCAACAAACTTGAAGCTATGTATGATTGTGAGAAATCCTCTTCATTGTTGTTTTAAGTAGTATAGAAATAGTTGGGTAACTGACTTAGCAAGATTAAGAGATAATTGGGATAAATACTTTGTAGCATCTAGTTTGGTATTCAGATCTTGCTGAGGTCTTTGTATTTCATCTCATCATAGTTATAAAATATATATTAGTAATATACCTGGGTGAGTTAATTGATTATGCTTCATCTTCTTATGTTAATCATTTGGTGCCTCTCTCATCCCTTTCCATCCCATCACTAGTCAACAAACCCTTCAAACTCACCAGTCTCTTCCACAAGCTAGTGACAACACATCTTCTTTGAATAGAAAAAAGAGAGTTTTATGCCAAAACAAGAGAAACCATAAGAGCTTCATCAAGCAAAATCTGTGACCAGGATTAGATTCCTACATGGAATCTCTGCAAAAGCTTATACTTCAGATTCATTTAACAAATTATTGGGTTTACTTTATAGAATAAAGCATAAATGATATTACAGTAAGATCAATATTAGCCAGAAACAAGAAAGAAAAAATATACAGTTTTAAAATATGCTGGATTTCAAGAAATAATAATTTTTGATTTATTTTCTTGCTTTCTCTTTTATCTTTGTAATTTTTGAATAAGAAACTAATCTAAAAAAGAAAGCATATGGCTAAAAGATAAAGGAAACCTTTTCCAGTAATCCTTCAAAACAATGTCTTAACCAATGCTACTCTCTTTTACATCTATTGTTCAAAAGAGACCTTAACCTTGACCAAAACAAACCATGACAGTTCTACATTTCTATGGCATCATTAGCTTGCAAGAAACCATTTGCCTAAATAAAATCAAGCAACAAAAACAGAAGAAATTGTTTTATGAGTAGGAAGGTTGGTGAGGTAGGGGGGTATGAAATTTATGGAACCACATTCAATACATGTTTGCCAATTAATATGATCTTGATATTAAAATTACAATAAGAAGAACAAACAATAAAAAACAAAAACAAACTAACTGAATATCAAAGAAGATAAAACCATTATATATGGAAATAATCTAGGTAA
Organism: Octopus bimaculoides; assembly: GCF_046866305.1. Taxonomy (NCBI): domain Eukaryota; kingdom Metazoa; phylum Mollusca; class Cephalopoda; order Octopoda; family Octopodidae; genus Octopus; species Octopus bimaculoides. The sequence goes on along the minus strand of NC_142930.1, from coordinate 87,741,622 downwards.
TATTTAAGATATTGGTGGCAGTGGAGGTGATTGTGGCTGTGATTATATTTTATTGCTGATGTTGATTATGGGTTGGTGCTGGTGAAAATGTTATTGTTGGTACTGGTGATAAGAGAGGTGTTGTTGTCATTGCTGTTACTGTTTATGATATGATGCTACTGGGGATTCTACTGTGTATGTGTGTGTGTGTGAGAGAGAGAGAGAGAGAGAGAGAGAGAGAGAGAGAGAGAGAGAGAGAGACATAGAGTAAGAGAGGGAGAAAAAGGTAGACAGAGACAAAATGGAAAAGAAATACCTATACAAACATCTGTCATTGAAAGGAATACCACCCCTATTATCTATGAGTGATCCCACCCATACAAAAGAAACGTTAATCACAAGGGTGGGCGTTATGCAATTTTTAATCAATATATCCCAGCCGATAGATGCCACTGCTGTAACTGCCACTGCTTTTATCACAAAAACACCACCAGTTTCTATAATCACCAGCATCATCATCATCATCATCAACATCACAAGCCACACTAACACTGCCACCATCAGTTTCAACACAAACCAGGAATATCATGACCACTACCCACCCACCCAACCACCACAACTATCACCACCACCAGTACTAATATCAGCAGGAATAAAAACACTTGCAATATCATCATCAGCAGCAATATTTCCAACCACTGCAACAGCACCAACAATAACACTAAGAGCAGCAGCAGCAGCTGTAGAGACACAAGCAATGCCAACATCAGCAGCTACTAACTACAAGAGTGTAAACATGGCAGTGCTTCAGCATAATGTTGTCTATTAAACAATCAGTTACTACTGCAGAAATGCTGTTGCTTTTTTGCAGTAGTAGATGCATGTGCAGCAGCAACCATGGGCCCTTACTGCTTGCATTTTTTAAACTTTAATAAAAACAACAATAACTAGAATTTCTAATTCAGTCACAAGGATTAATTTTAAGGGGAGGGTGTCAGTTGGTTACATCAACCTCAGTACTTGACTGTACTTCAAACACAGGATATAAAGAACCAGAAGAATTATTAGTTTCAAATTTTGGTACAAGGTCTATAATTCCGGGGTTGGGGTGAAACCAATTATATCGATCCTAGTGTTCAAATTGTACTTATTTTATCGACCCTGGAAAGATGAACAGCAAAATTGACCTCGGAAGAATTTGAACTCAGAACATAGAGATGGATGAAATGCCTCTTAGTATTTTTCCCAAAATGCTAACGATTTTGCCAGCTTGCTGCCATAGAGCCAGAAGAAATATTTGTCTGCTGCTCTTACATTTCTGATAGTCCAGTGTCCTAACAATAATAATTGTTTCAAATGTCAGTACAAGGTCAGCTATTTTTAGGGAGAGGGTGTTTGTCGATACCCCAATACTTGACAGGTATTTCATTTCATTGATCCTGGAAGGATGAAAGATAAAGTTGATTCCAGTGGAATAGGAAAACAGAATGTAGTGAGTCGGCAGCGAGCTGGCAGAAACGTTAGCAAGCCGGGCGAAATGCTTAGCGGTATTTCGTCTGCCGCTACGTTCTGAGTTCAAATTCTGCCGTGGTCGACTTTGCCTTTCTTCCTTTCGGGGTCGATTAAATAAGTACCAGTTACGCACTGGGGTCGATGTAATCGACTTAATCCGTTTGTCTGTCCTTGTTTGTCCCTTCTGTGTGTAGCCCCTTGTGGGCAGTAAAGAAATAAGAAATAAGAATGTAGTGAGTTGGAAGAAATACTGTTAGGCATTTTGTGCAATGGCTTAACAATTCTACCATCTTGCCACCTAAACAATCACAATGATGACTACAGTTATAAAGGTGGCAAAATTCATATGAGTTTACACATTTCTGAAGAGATGCAGATGAGAAATTGCAATAGTTTTCAGCAGTATTTGCCAACTCATTACATCATATATTTAATCCTCTTTTTTTTGCTTTCGCTTTATGAATAATTTTTCCTTTATTCAGTTGGCTTTTGGTTATTTTCACTTCACAGTTTGATTTCTATCATTTCTTAAATGCATATATTGGAGTGTGCAAATTTGGACTTATATTCTTAGGAGAAAGTTGTAGCTGCAAAACTCAAAAGGACACTGACTGTTGGATAAGTGAGCAGATGGCTTCTATCTTGTCAATTTGTTATATCAATGTGGGAATTAACATTGAAGAGATGAAACTCACTGTAATTGTTGTTTAGGACAAAGTTAGATCTCATCAAGTTGCTCAAAAGCATTTAAGCCATGACCATCCTGTCTTTCTGTACATTTAGGAATACATTGTTCAATGTGTCTATTTTTAAGATGGTAAGTGTAATTAGAGCAATGGTTCTTAACCATTTTTACTTATGGAGCCTTATTTTACTTGGAGGGGCCCTCATAGCTATTTGATGTTTAAAAATCCTGTTGTGGTTTTATAATTAAATATTATTAAGAATTCTTTACTCTTTTACTCGTTTCAGTCATTTGACTGCGGCCATGCTGGAGCACCGCCTTTAGTCAAGCAAATCGACCCCAGGACTTATTCTTTGGAAGCCTAGTACTTATTCTATCGGTCTCTAAGTTACGGGGATGTAAACACACCACCATCGGTTGTCAAGCGAATTTGATGGGACAAACACAGACACACAAACATATATATATACGTCTACCAAATCCACTCACAAGGCTTTGGTCGGCCTGAGGCTATAGTAGAAGACACTTGCCCAAGGTGCCACGCAGAGGGAATGAACCCAGAACCATGTGGTTGGTAAGCAAGCTACTTACCACACAGCCACTCAAAAAATTTAAATATTTTGTATATTGTAGAAGTACAACCCATTTATTGCACATAAATTTTAACAGCAAACTCTTATGTGGATCCCAAGAGTCATATAGACCCCATTTGAGAACATTTAAATTAGAGGATGATTTGGCTGTTATTTTTAGCAAGTAAACCAAATGTATTAACTTGAGTTCACTTCTGTTGACATAGGCATTGTAAAACTATTGAGTGTTATGTGTTTTTTAAATTTGTGCTTGTCAGTTGAAATTCTCCCATAAGTCTACAGAAGGTAAATAGGAAATTAGCTACTGTGTTGTGCGCTAGAAAACTGCAGATAAGCTGAGTAAGTACAATAGTGGCAGGATGCAAAATTTATAGCTGAGCATTTTAACTTTGCAACCACAATGTTGCCATACTCAAAAATTCTCTCTCTCTCTCTTTCTCTCTCTCTCTCTTTCTCTCTCACACATACACACACACACATTCTCTCTCTCTCTTTTTAATTAAAGAAACACTATTTTTCTCATTTTCATATTTTCAAAAATCTTTCATGTAAATTTTCATTTTAATATTTTAATTTTAAAAAAAATTATTTATTCATCTATTTATTATTATCATATTTTTTTTTGTTTGTTTTGATTTTCAGATATGGCAACTGAACTGTTTTCAGCTCCTTTCTATTGTTATAACCTCTGCTACAACAAAATTAGACCATATATCAACACAAACATTTCATTAGTAAAACAAAATATTATTAATGTACAGAGGCCATAGTAGATATCATATTTTATATTTTAATCTGTTTTAATTGTTATTTTGATATGCCTCACCTCTCCTTCTAGCCAAAAGTCAAACTTAAAAATTACAATAACAATAACAAACAAGTAAAAAAAAGAAAAGAATTTGAACTTTCTGTGATCATAGACATGTAAGTGAATAATGATGGTGATGATGGTAGTGGTGGTGGTGGTGTAGAAACAAACTAGTTCAATTGATAGATAAACAAATATAGTATTCATTAAGGCCAAAAAAGAGATGGGGAAAAAAAATTTTTTAAAAGGAAAAAAAAAAAAAAATACAAAAGCAAAATCCAGTGGAATAAATGGTGGAAATTGTAACCTTAGAGTAAATTTTAAATAAAATTTGGGAAGATTTAAAACACTAAAATACTAAGAATCAAACAGAATTAGAGGGAAAAAATAACCCATCCCTAAGTCATTGATTTTTAGAACACAAATAAATGAACATAAACAAGAGCAACAAAGATCACATACAGCCAGTACACTTTCAATCAAAACCACTCTGTGAAATAGCAAAACATGCAAGTGGGGACACACACCCTTCCATCAAACTAAACAGTTTAAGGAGTCACAGTTGTAGCATCTACAAGGAAAGATGCAAATAAAAAGAGAGTGCACCTGGGATGAAGCAAGAGGTTAAAAGTGTGAACTGATAAGAAAATATCTATAAAAGATAACAGTAAAATTTACCACAAGGCACGAGGTGGAAGAGAAAAATAAAATCTATGGTACATATAGACAAAAAAAAAGTAAGAACATAAAAACAAACCCATCAGATGTAAGGAAAATAAAAATAATAATAATGAAAATAATGATGATAATAATAATCATAATAATAATAATAATAATAATAATAATAATAATAATAATAATAATAATAATAATAATAATAATGATGATGATGAAGGCATAAAATAAGATCAAATGAAAAAAAGACCCCAAAATATGGAAAAGAAAGATGAGAAAAAATATTTACAAGCATAAAGTAAAACAAATCTAGAGAAATGTATTTCTTTAATAACTGTGTTTTACACCCCTACACCCACAAATGGTCTATTTTTATCTGTGTAAGAATACCTTCAGCCAACCAATACGTGTATGTGAGTATATGTGTGCTTATATATATATATATATATATATATATATATATATATATGGGGTGGGGTTACTCTAACATAGATAAACATGAACAGATGGAAATGAATATATGTATAATTATCTATGTATATATGAGCATAAATTATATCACACACACACACACACACATATATATCTAATGTATATAAATAAAATATATATATAGCAACTGTATTGTGCAAGGCCTATTTTTACCATTTAAGAACACACAAAATCTATCGTACTGTCTTTCTACTTGTTTCTGGTGTAAACATTTTCATCACACATCTGCAACATGGTCACTGACACAGTTCTGCTGCAATTGTTGAATTACTGGTTAGTTTTTATAGGCCTTAGGTTTATTTAAAATTTTTAGCTTTTCATTTGTTTATTTTCTTTTTTTGTCCTAGTATCTTCAGACATGGGCCTGCTATAAGGTTTGACATGGGCTATTGTTGAATTTTGTCAGCTTTTTTTTATCTTTACTTAATGCTTGGTAAGTCTGTTTTTAACTTCAGTATAAGCCTCTGATTTTGGATTCTCTCAGGCAGTCAGTTCTTTGTCTCTATTTCATATATATATTGTAATAAATATGTTTTCTTCTCAAAATTCTTATGTCTGTATGCACTTTCACACAGATGGCTACCTCCACACATACCTCTAAACAACTTTCTAGAGCTATGATTTATTTCTGTTATGCTTTTTATAGTCCAATTTCAGTTCATTAATAATTGTTCCATTGGGTTAATTGCTTTCTCTAATGAATGTTGTTGCATATATTCATTTTATTTTGACCAATGAACAAAGTGGTCGAAGGTTTGTTTCTATCATTGTAGACTGATGAAGATAGTTGGTCAAGCATACTGGGAAACAACTTTTCTACCCTGTCATTATTATTTTAATATAGCTTTCAAGTTTACTTGCATAAGATAGTTATGTCTGTAATATGGTGTTATTTCACGTATTTTGACCTTGCAACATTACATTTACAGGGCAGTCTTCCAGATAAAGAATGTTGATTTTTGAGAAAACCAAGTAGAAGTTGTAAAAGATATTCTTTTCTACTCTAGGCACAAGGTCCAAAATTTTTGGGGAGGGGGGGCAGTCAATTAGATCGACCCCAGTATGCAACTGGTATTTAATTTATTGACCTCAAAAGGATGAAAGGCAAAGTTGACCTTGGTGGAATTTGAACTCAGAACGTAAAGACAGACTAAATACCGCTAAGCATTTTGCTTGGCATGTTAATGTTTCTGCCAGCTCACCGCCTTTTGTAAAAGATATTCATTCATGTTACATGAATGTTGACTGAAATGATGGTGATAAAAATCTTGTGAGAGGGGATCAAGAAATGACAAGCAAAGATAATTTGGTGTGAGTAGTTAGTTCAGAATTTAGAAGTATAGAATATCTAAGGATGCTGTAAAACAAACATGTCTAATGTCACAGCACTCTCCACCCCATACAAACATGCAAAGGCAGGCATTAAACCATTGATAATGATGATGATGATAATTTTGATCAGGATGTTAACTAGCAACTTCTTAATTTTTTTGTTACTATTTCAGTGTACAGTTTCCAAAAGAATTTTCATGTTTTTGTCCATGCAAATATGAGGATGAGTGGTTGTTTTTAGAAAGTGGGATATTTGCAAGAAAAACTGAAGTAGGTTTTCTATTTTTTAAATAGAATGCAGTTTCTCACATTAATCTCATAACCTATGAATAGAAAAGTGGTGCCTGTTTTACATGCCTATTGACTGATGTAAACATATTAAATGAATGATGCAAACATATTAAATTGCCTAGCAGAAGGACACATTGAATAAAAAGTGGATCTTAAATCACAAGAGTTATGACAAAAAAAAAAAAAATTCTTTCATTTTATATATCATTTTGATACATTATTTATATATTATCTTAATATGTTTCACAATGTAACGATATATTTTCTATGAATATTCAGTCTAGTAATTATATAAAAAAAGGCATATAGAAATGGTTTTCAATTGTGGTAGGCAAGGCAAAATGGCTGTCAATTTGTTAGAATAAGATTTGAACTTGTGCCATGGCTTCTAATCCTAAGAAAACTGAAGTGTAATCTATGTTTTCCAAGAAAAGTATGCAAAAACCTTTTCTAGCAAATTTTGCAGAGTATAATGACTTTGTCAATTTAATAACTTATTCTATCTACCATTGCTCTCTTATATGTAGGCTTAAATGCAAAATAATACATACAAAAACGCCATACCTAACTATCTGACAAAATCTATACATATAATGATTATAAAATGAACAAATAAGAATGAATATTTTCACCTTGCTTGTCTCTTATTCTTTTCATTCCTAATATATTACTAAGTTGTGTGAATTCTTCATGTCTTTGCTGAATATAGTTAGTATTAGCTATGATGAATGCTCTTTAAATTTTCTTAATCAGTTGCTAGTGCTAGAACTTCATTTTTTGATTAGATCCAACATAACGTCTTTTATTTTTTGCTACAGAAAGTATCTATGTTTTTGTTTTTTAATGCTAAATATTCACCAAATTTTTCAATGACTGCATGATTAAGAAGTTTGCTTCCCACTCATGTGATTTCAGGTTTAGTTACCTTGCACAACACCTTGGGCAGGTGTCTTCTACTACAGCCCTAGGCTTACCAAAGCCTTGTGAGTGGATAAGGTAGATGAAAACTGAAAGAAGCCCATTGTGTGTATGTATGAGTCTCTGTTTGGTTACATCTTCACTTTTCTGAAAACTTCTCAGCTACAAGAAGTGATATTGTTGTCATTTTCCATCAACAACTCATCTGTTGGCTTTGAGCCTCCAAGGACATGTGAAATAAAAGTTCCAATATTTGAAACACAGCTAAGGATTAGTGACACGAAGGACATCTGACTGTAAAACAACATCTCAGGAATATATTCATGAAACCCATGATAGTATGAAAAAATGGAAATTAAAATAAATGAATGATGTCCACAAGCTTTGAAAGTAGTCAGTATATAATCTCTAGAAATTCTTGCCATCTGGTCATAGCTATATTGGTATGAATAAGCACTCAAAAACATGTGTTTTAGTAGGTAATTGCATGCATAATGAGGTATGCATGGTTTTATAAGTACTGTAATACCTTACTTTATGAAGACCCACTTTATGAGACTCCGGGCTTATGAGTTTTATTCTTCAAGCACAAGATCTAAATTTTGAATGAAGAGCAAGAGTTTCTACTACTATAACAAATACTTCAGCATATTACCGAGAAATTTATATAGAGCAGAAAAAAGCTGCTAAGCAAACAACTCTGGACTTGTTTTTAAAAAGAAATCTACAAGACTGTCTATGAATGCTTGTGAATCGGTGATCATGTCTACAACTGATGGTGTGCACAAGTCTAGTACAAGTGAAAGTGATTCAGAAAACAATTATAATAATATCTTTTGTTATAAACAATCTTGACATCCTTTTTACTTTACATAAAATATTCTTTACATTCTACTGTTATTTTATTGTCATTTATCTATGAGTATTATAAATTTTATAGGTGAAATATTTTTCTGGGAACGAATTGTAATTTATAACATTGTTACTATGGGAAATTATTGCTCTGCTTTACGAGTTTTTGCTTTACAAGCGGTCTATGGGAACAAATTAACTTGTATATTGAGGCCTTATTCTCTTATGTTTTGCGACAATTTTAACATTGAAGGAAGATTTTGTTTGAATGTGGTAGATTATGTTACTATGCGTTTCTTTCAATTGGTAACACTGATTTGCATGTTTGCCTACATTTCGTGGCATTGAAAGATATTGATTTTTCTTTTATCATCCCCACCTAACCCCATGATCAAAAACAAGGTTAGATGGTAGACACCATTCACTTGTAATGTCTTCTTCATATTCTGGTACATATCATCAAGAGAAATGCTATTTTCAAGCTCCCTCCCCCTCCCACACAAAATTTAATGGTAAGTTATGGCCAAGAATGTGTTGCAAGTAATTCCCTAAATTCAGTCTTCAGTAACATGCTAGAGGTAATACTACTACTACTACTACTACTACTACTACTACTACTACTACTACTAATAATAATAATAATGATGGTTTCAAATTTTGCCACAAGGGCAGCTGTTGTGGGGAAGGGATGAGTTGATTACATCACTGGTACTTAATTTATTGACCTCGAAAGGATGAATAGCAAAGTCGACCTCATCGAAATTTGAATCCGGAATATAAAGACAGATGAAATACTGCTAAACATTTTTGCCTGGCATGCTAATGGTTCTGCCAGCTCGCTACCTTAATAATAATAATGATAATAATAAATAATAATAATGATAATAATAATAATAATAATGATAATAATAATAATAATAATGATAATAATAAATAATAATAATGATAATAATAATGATAATAATAATAATAATGATAGTGATAATGATAATAATAATGATAATGATAATAATGATAATAATAATAATAATAATAATAATAATAATAATAATAATGATAATAATGATAATAATAATAATAATAATAATAATAATAATAATAATAATAATAATAATAATCCTACGCAAAACACTTTCAATACAGTAACCATAAGAGCATCACAACAAACCACAGCACATACCCAAGGCACACAGAGCTGCGCTTGGTAGTGAAGTGAAAGCACATTATAAAAATAAAACTACTGAATAATAATAATAATAATAATAATACCGAGTCAAGTTTACCATCAACTAGTAAGAAGTGATGATACCTCTCCTCAGCTCATGAAAGTCTTCCAACCACTTCCCTGTTCCTGTCATTATCATTGTTATCATAAATGCAATTGTCATTGTCATCGTCATAAATAAAATTCTTAATTTAATTTAGCATCTATTCCTTCGTAACTGAGGAGTGATTAAATGTATCTGCCTGGCTACAACTGTCACTGCATATCAACTGTAAAGAGTTGAAAGCAACATTTTGTAAATTGAAACATGGAGAAATAGAAGTTTGGGTTTTATGGCTACAACGACTTTCGTATAATTCTAAACCATTGAGCCAACAAGAGAGACTCTATGTTAGTAATTCGCAGACATTTTTTTTACATATGGATCTCTTTGATTCTTATTTTACTCCTGTGGACCCTAGTAGCCATTCGATGTTTAAAAAATCCTATTATATTTTTATAATCAAATAGACGCAGGAGTGGCTGTGTGGTAAGTAGCTTGCTTACCATCCACATGATTCCGGATTCAGTCCCACTGAGTGGCACCTTGGGCAAGTGTCTTCTACTATAGCCTCGGGCCGACCAAAGCCTTGTGAGTGGATTTGGTAGATGGAAACTGAAAGAAGCCCGTCATGTATATGTATATATATATATAAAAATGTGTGTGTGTTTGTGTGTCTGTGTTTGTCCCCCCAAAATTGCTTGACAACCGATGCTGGTACGTTTACATCCCCCGTAACTTAGCAGTTAGGCAAAAGGAGACCGATAGAATAAGTACTAGGCTTATAAAGAATAAGTCCTGGGGTCGATTTGCTCGACTAAAGGCGGTGCTACAGCATGGCCACAGTCAAATGACTGAAACAAGTAAAAGAGTAAAAGAGTATTATTAGGAATTGAATTTTTTTTATATACTATCTGTTTCATTCATTAGACTGCGGCCATGCTGGAGTACTACCTTGAATTTTTAGTTGAATGAATTGGCCCCACTACTTATATTTTAAGCCTGGTCTTATTCTATTGGTCTCTTTTGCCAAACCACTAAGTTGCAGGGACGTAAAGACACCAACACCAGTTGTGAAGTGGTGACGGGGGAACAAACACAGACACAAAGACAAACATACACAGATACATGTACATAGTGAGTTCAAACAAGAAAAACGGCAAAAAAAAACAACAAAAAACAACAACGTGAGGACGTGATACAGATATTGTGTTACTGGATGTTCAGGAAAGGAAAGAAAGAGAATTTGATGTTTTGAGCGAAGCTCTTCGTCGGAAATATAGGAAAGTCCAAAGAAGGGAAGACGGAGGAAGAAAAAATCGCCAACGATATACATGAGGTTACATTGTACAAGGTACTTCTTTCAGCTTCCGCCTACCAAATCCACTCATAAGGTTTTGGTCAGCTCGAGGGTATAGTAGAAGACACTTGCCCAAGACACTGCATGGGACTGAACCCAGAACCATGTGATTGGGAAGCAAGCTTCTTACCACAAAGCTGCTAAAAAAATTATCAAAATATTTTGTGTATCGAAGAAGTATGACCAATTTATTGCAGATAAGTTTTAACTACAAAATCTTATTTGGTCCCCCCAAAGACCATGTGGAACCTAATTGAGAACCACTCTATGAAATAGCTTAACCTGTTAAAGATAGCAGCCTCATCTCCCTTAAATCACACTCTGTCATCTTAAAAGAGAAAGGACACATTGGACCATGTTTATGTAAGTATACAAAAATATGGGATAGTTATGACTGGAAAGCTTTTGATCATAGGCCTGCTCAGTTCAGGCTGACCTGGGGTTAAACAACAACAACAAGTCACGTCCACAGTACATAGAGATTAGGACAGAAAACTGCACTCGAGTGCATAACATAAATATTAGGGAGTCAGATGAGGAATTTTAGAATATTCAAGTCCTATTTGTTAATTTGAGCAGAAAAGGTTTTGGAATTGGAAAGTCGTAACAAATGTTATCCAGTAGTGCTAACTAATCTTTACCATAAAATTTAAATTTAGCAGCAACATGCATGATGATGATGATGTGAGTGATGATGACAATAATGATGGCAGTAATAGTGGCAATGTTCCACAAATACTTGAAAAATTAGAGAAGTTAATAATAAACTAATTTGAAATAATCAGTGCGAAGCACTTTTGAGTTATCTCAATAGGATTCTCTAATTCATTCGCCTCTCGTCTTTTTCTTTCTTCCTTACCTGATTTCTGTTTTATTGCATCTCTTAACACATTTTACCTATTCCTTCTTTCCACCATCTCTGTCTGTTAATAATTTTTACCCCACCCCCACCCCCATCTCTTTCAACGCACTCTTTATATTTCATATGCCATTTCCAACCTCTGCTGTACAATCTGCTTTACCCACACTTTTCCTTTCTCTCTCTCTCTCTCTCTCTCTCTCTCTCTCTCTATCTATCTCTCTATCTCCCCTTTCATTTGTCTCTACTCTGTCGATCCTTCTCCACCTTTAATATTTCTTTTTTTTTTTTTGCAATTTTTTTTCTCTTTATTTTTATCCTCCCATTCCCAGCATTTAACTGGGGTCTCTAAACTGTGTCAGACAATCAAAAGTACTTTTTTTCTCTCTATTGATAAACAACAATAACCAAAATATGGAGGTAAAGCAAAATAAAAAAATAATCAAATAAAAAAAAAAAATAAAGAAAATATTAAATAAAAGCTATAGTAATATTCCATATCATGTGGTTCTTAGGGGGGAAATATTAGAATTTCCAGAGAGATGTACTACAAAGTCTCAGCAAGGATAAATGCCTTGAAGGTTTTTCTTGACGTGCTTATTTCTTTGAATTAAGGTTCTTGCATTATTTTGATTGTTCTTGACCAATTATCTGTGATAATAAAAACCACACATCTTCTGCACCTCCTATAACCATCAGGGCTGAGTATGTCAGTCAGAGCCACTTTAAAGTAACTTCACTCAAACTATATGACCTTTGAAGTCTTTCATTAATAAACCCAGTAGGATGTTTAAGAGGTGACAAAGAAAGTTTTTGAAATTCTCCCACACTGTCTCTTCTTCCATGGTGATATTAAGCACAACTGTCCCTCCTCCAATAATGATAGAAAAACTATATTTTAAGCAATGCTTTTCAGTAATTTTAAATATCCTTTCTACCCATGAGTTGAAGGAACTACAGAAAAATTTATTGCTGTTTTGAGAAAAAGAAAGAGTAAGAAAACATCGTTATGTCAACAGAAATTATTAAAGAAGTTTTATTTATTTACATATTTATTCCATTCCTTTTTGACTTTTTTAAAAAGGAAATTTAATATACAGTATGTTATGTATTTATTTAGAATTATTCCAAAAATCAGAAACATAGGGGTTAGTAATATCAGCTGTCCTTTACATAACAAGTTCAAATCCTGCTAAGATAACTTTGCCTTTCACATTTCTAGGTCAATAAAATACCTTATTTAATTGACTAAACTCACTGCCCTAAATTGTCCTTGTGTTTAAGTTTAAGTGTCTATTATTATTATTATTATTATTATTAAAGTGAAGGTGGTAAGCTGGCAGAATCATTAGCATACCAGGTGAAATGCCTAGCAATATTTCGTCTGCCGCTATGTTCTGAAGTTTACATTTCGCTGAGGTCAACTTTGCCTTTCATCATTTAATCAACTAGTCCCCTCTCGCAAAAAGTTTCAAGGCCTTGTGCCTTCAGTAGAAAGGATGATTATTATTATTATTATTATTATTATTATTATTATTATTATTATTATTATTATTATTATTATCATCATCATCATCATCATCATCATTATCATCATCATCATCATTAAGGTGGTGAGCTGGCAGAATCATTAGCACACTGGCAAAAATGATTAGTAGCATTTGGTCTGTCATAACATCCTGAGTTCAAATTCTGCCGAGGTCGACTTTGCTTTCATCCTTTCAGGGTCGATAAAATAAGTAACAGTGAAACACTAGTTGATTTAATCGACTAATCCCCTCTCCCAAAATTTTAGGCATTGTGCCTTTAGCAGAAGGGATTATTATTATTATTATCATTATTATTATTATTATTATTATTATTCTGTCAAGTTCAACTTTGCCTTTCATCCTTTTGGGGGTCAATAAATTAATTAACATTGAAACACTGGGGTCGATGTGATTGACTAGTTCCCTTCCCCAAATTTCAGGCCTTGTGCTTATACTAGAAAGGATTATTATTATTATTACTATTATTTGTTTATTTATTTATTTTAATTCTTTTTTGCTTAATTTTCACTTTCGACTGAAACATCTCACCCAGTAATTTCACCTGGCAGCCTAGGAACTGAATCTGATATTTGAAGGTCTTATTTTAACTACTGAAAGTATTAAGGTGCATTTACATGGATCAAGACATTAAAAAATATTAAATAAATGTATTTCAGAATCTAATATAAAATTTATGGAGTAAAACAAAAAGATACCTATGTTTATATATGTGTGTGTATGTGTGTGTGTGTGGAACCTGTACTTTTTATCAAATAATATACTACTAGATGTCACTATGAGGGTAATAGTCACTAATTCTATAGTACTAGTGATGGAAACAACTTACATAAAATAGGTGATTAAGAAAGTGTTTAATAAATTTCTGATAATAACAATATATTTGACACTGCTTAGGATAATCTATTTCTTTTATGGAAACTCTGAGGTGAATCAATTAGGAAGAAAAAATAAATAAAATGAAATAATCTACAGAAATATTCGAACCAAAACCAAAGTTAAAAAATGGAATATTGGCATACAGAATATCCTTGGAAAGAAAACATAATTGAAAATATCGTAAGAACAAGACAACAAAATGTATTTTTTGAGCAGCTGGTGAACTGTTTCTTTTCTCTCTATATATATGCCTTTGCAGCCTCATGGAAAGAGAAAAAGCAATTGTGTCACTAAGATTATAACATGGACTTCAGACTGGGTCATCTCTAACCCCCGAATAAAGCAATTTACAGGACGCCTACATACAAAACTACAGCATACATTAGCTCAGAGCTCCTAGACCTGTGTGTGCCCTGGGCAACTGTTCAATGTGTTCATACTTTAAGGTAACACAAACTACGGATAACAATTAAAGGAGTCATTTTTAAGAAAAGAAGATTAAATAAATGAAATGTTTTTACAGTTGCATTGTTACTTACTTTAGAACAATTATTTTGAGAAACAAGGATGCAACATTGAGTCAAGGATATTAGCTTATACTAAAATTTTAGTGAAAGTAAAAAATGTTCATATGACATATATATAAATGGAAATTATTTACCCATATTTTATTTTTGTTTAAATGATTTTTTCCGTTGAGGAGAGAAAAATTGCTTTATCACTTAGAGGTTAATCGTTCATTATCATTAATTTGTACAGATTAACAAGCCTATTATAAGGAAAACGTATTTGAGCAACATCATGAGGACTCTTGTGAGGAACCTCACTATGGGCTGCTATTATCACCTCTGAGATCAGCGGATTCTAAAAAAAGTTTTGATCTTCACTTGTTTTTGAAACACTGGCTCCATGTTCTATGTTTAACATAAATATGATGATTTACTGTGATCTATTATGCCATTGTGAGTACAAAAGATTACTTGGAAATTTTTCAGTTTCCATATATTTTTCATACAAATACAACATATGAAAGTACATATATGTGTGTGTGTGTGTGCACATGTGTTCATGCATGCATGTGTGTATGGCTAACAAGATGAAGTATCAAAGAAAGAGAAAGCCAAACAATATAGCTAGTTGACTAGACAGATGAAACAATCTGTTTAATTCAACAGTAGAAGTTTAAGTAAAGATTCCTACAAAAGAAAAATTAAAGTAGAAAATGTAACAATAAAAACTTCTTTTAAAGTGAGATAATTTTTTGAAATTGTTTCTTAAATAAATGAGTGTTGTAATAGTAAATTTCATTTCATTTAGGATTCATAAATTGGCTTCTCAGTATACAGTCCTAATATAATGGCAATAGAATTTTGTAATAATAAGCTAAAAAATCTATTTTAAAAAACTACAATATGCTACAATACAGCAAAAATAAAATTAAAAAATAAACACAGGAATATGGTGACAGATTCTCCATCAGTTTCTATAAGCAGAATGCAGTTGCTCTACTGATTACATTAATGTATATGTGGCTAAATGCTCCACTGACATGTGATAAGACTGGATCTTTGAATCAAATGTACATTCTATGACGAGCTTCCATACAGTTTGTATTTACCCAGTTGCACTAGAAGGCTGACAATGATCCAAGGTCGGGGCAAAAGAGAGAAACATGTCTAGGACACTACACAAAGGGATCAAACAAAGCACCTCATAATTGCAAATACTTCTTAATCACTTGCATCCGCCAAAGTAAAAAGCGATAGTTACATCTAATCTAATAGATTATAATTTCATATATCTATAAGAGGTGGTGATATATGTGGTTCATAGAAATATGCTGGCAGATTCTTTTTAATATGAAGGATAAATAAGCAATATTTTCAAGTTTTATAATCTATCATCATTTAACATCTGTTGTCCATATTGGCATGAGTTGGACAGTTTGACCAGGGCTCGTAAGCTGAAGGGTTGCACCAGACTCCAGTCTGATTTGGCATGGTTTCTACAGCTGGATGCCCTTCCTAATGGCAACCATTCTGAGAGTGTAATGGGTGTTTTTGCATGCCAACAGCACAGGTGCCAGTTGCATGACACCAGTATCTACCACAAACTTCTCATAAAACATAAATATAATTTTCATAGTAAGTAAAAATATTAAAGAATTTAAATGCAAATTTTGTTCATATTTTGTATCTCTTAAATGCTTATTATATGCTTCTCTTACATAAAGCATATCTGGCTTATTCTGGCATCCAAACACACAAAGAACATAAGATAAATATATGTATATATGGTTCAATCTCCTTATTTCAGGAAAAATATATGGTTCACTCTCTCCTTATGTCATAGCCTCAAATAATTTCTAATTAGTCATAGACAATTCTCCTTGAATAAATAACTCAATTAGACAAATTAAGTTGCCCTGTGAGTCCATTTGTATATGTAAAGATGCATGGCCTAGTGGTTAGAGTGTTGTATTCATGATCGCAAGATCATAGGTTTCAATTCCTGGACTGGACAGTACATTGTTTTCTTAAGGAAAACACTTCATCTTATATTGCTCTGCAATTACTTCAACACCTGATGTGTCAGACAGCATGTACCTGCTTAGGCAATATTGATGGAGTGTTGATGGAGTGAGTGAGCTAATGTGCAACACGTATATTTGATCACTATAAACAAATTATTTGTGCAAATCATTCAACAAAACAGGAGATTCCATCACACACATATATAAACATATAAATATAAATAAATAAATGTATATATATATATATATATATATATATATATATATACATACAGATATAGGGTAAAGGATTATTAATTTATTAATAAATTAATAATTAATAATTTTTACCAAGTAGTTCGGTATGTAAAAAACCATTATCAGTAAAGAACTTATATAAAAAAGTTCTTTTAAAATTATAAACATAATTAAGGGATCAAAAGAATATATGTATTCCTTGGAGGAATTTGATCTCAGGACATCATGACATACAAAACCACTAAGCATTTTGTCTAGTGTGAAAACTATTCTGCAAGTCTGCTGTCCTACTACTACTACTGCTGCTGCTGCTGCCAATAATAATAATGGTTTCTAATTCTCATTCATTATTATCAACAACTGTATGTAACTCAAAATATTAAATATAATAGGCTTTACAAAAGTCAGTTTGTAAGTCAGGCATAGTTAATCCATTTTAATGTCTACTTTTCCATTCTTGCATAGATAAGACAAAATTTATTGAAGCAAATTTTTTATGACCAGATGCTCTTCCTGTCACCAATCCTCCTTTTGGAAACATTTAAGTAAGATAATATTTCCCCGCATGGTTTGAACATGAACCACACAATGGCTGAATGTGTTTTTACAAAAAACTGCAAACAAATGATGCCATTTTGTTTATACTCAATGCACAATGGCAGGGGAAATGCAAATACACACATGCTTATATACATACAGACACACACACACATGAGGGGATGCTGGCTTTAAGATTATCACCAAAGGCCTGGTTGGAGGCCTAACCTTCCAAGTTCCTTTACAGGGCTTAGAAAAACTGAAGGACCACTGCAATAAATGTGTGAATCTGAGAGGGGAATATGTTGAATGAAATCATAATTAACCAATTCTCCTGTATTTTCTTTTACCCAAAACCAGAAACTTTTCAGCATCCCATCTTCTATATGTATGTATGTATGTATGTATGTATGTATGTATGTACGTACGTACGTATGTATGTGCATGTGTACACATACGTACATACATACTTACATTCATACACATGATAAACTTCTCTCAGTATCTCTTTACAAATTTCACTCACAGGGCTTTGTTTGGCCCAAGGCTAGAGTAGAATATACGCTCCACTTGCCTAAGGTGCTATACAGTGAGACTGAAACCACATGGTGCACAGGGAACTTCTTAATCGCACAGCCACACTTGTGCCTATAGACAAAGAACTATTCATGCTTTTATCTATGTCGCTAGCTTTTGCTAGTAGACTAAAAGTTCATGGATTATAGAACTGAATCTTGTTTTATCCTCGAGGAAAACACAAAACTCTTCCTGCCTTACGTTTATTTACCAGTCTATGACTAAAGTAATTAAAGGGTGATAATTTAGTTCTAACTTTAAATTCAGGAAAGCTTATTGATTTATAATTCTAATATTATATCTTGTCGAGACTGCCCTGGCTATGCTTGAGAAGTGAAGTATTCCCACAACCTGAGCATATGTATGTACTTGCACACATGCATAAGCAATCACTTATCCAAGTACACAACTGTACCAGCTTTCATACAAATTATTATATATATTTATACCAACAGTGATACTGACATAAACATACACCCTGAAGTATTCTTTAATGTTCTGACAGTCTTTTAATCACTGTTAGTGAAGAGAACCATCCTGCCATTACAACCTTATGCTTAGGGTGTTTTGGAAAGTAGTTGTTATTAAGGTGCTAGCATCTGCATATCATAAAGCCATTTAGTGCACACAGCTCTATAAAAACAACAGCAGATAGAGCATATTTTGTCTTGATGGAGGAAGCAGATGATTCATATTGACAAACTGATATTTGATCACAAGAAAATAATATTCTTCCTTAATTCTTTCTTAAGTTGCTTTGATTCACATAAATTCTCTTTAGGGAAACTTCAATTGCAACTTTCACACAGTTCTTCCTCTAGTTATTGTCATTCTAAATAGGTTCCAGTTAGTTATTAATGCCTAATGTGAATGTTCATATCTGCTGCAGATAATTCATTGCATTTCAGGACAGGAAACTTAAGTTTGCATGTCTTAATCCACCAAGCTGTTGAGAATAGGTAAGTAGATCTGCAGAGGATGCTATCATCGAGAAGGAAATACATTTCACTGCTACTCAATAGTTATGAAACTGGAATTAAGCATGAGTTTCATGAGAGAATGGGGGTTATTAGAAAGTAGTTGCTAGTCCACACTTAAATTACTGTGTTTATAACAAAACTTTCAAAATATGATGAAAAAATTATCATTTCGAAAACCATGGTAATATTCAATACCCAGCACATATTTACAGGCTGCATACTGTCCATCATATTTAAAGACAAGAGATGCCCTCCGAAAACAATACAAATCTTGCCAAATTTTAATTTCTCAGAATGTCAGCTAGATTCTAACAAGATAGAGAATATATTCTGCTATGAGTGTAGGGAGGAATGAAGAAGCTCAAGATACAGACTCACTAATCATGACGAAAAGACCAATGACTAAACCACTCAGCCAATACAACTAATCATATAAAAAAAGAAGTGTAAAAGCATTCATAATCTTCAATTATTTTAGTAACTATATTGATAATATAAAGATTTGAATAAAATGCCAGACACCTCAAAAGTAATTTGAAAAAGAAATAAAAATGAAATTAAAGTTGAAAAAATTGTAGCTTTGAATGATAATTTATACTTTAAGAAATTGTTCTAAAAGGTTAACAATATAATGTAACCCCTGCCTAATCTCACTCCACTACCGTTTGCATTTGTTCTTCATGAGAAATTATGCATTTGATCCCCAACATAGGATTCACTTCCTTTTCCACTACACCTCTCTTTAGCTCTTTACTCTAATAAGCTAGTCAGGCTGTCTGATCTTTAATTAGTCCCTTTACTCTCTTTATTTCTATCAATTCAGCTTGCTTGATTTTGGTACTTTGTTGCATCCTGGCACCAGTCACTAGTAGTTCCAATATCTTTACAAGCCAAGAAATTCACTCTATCATTATACTTTGAGATAAGGACAACCTTCAAAAATTAACAGCTCCACCCTCTTTTTCAACTAAACGGTTTAACTTTTAGGTCATTGAAATAATAATAATATTGAAGCTAATGGAGACAATTATAATAGCAATAATCAACAGCAACACTTAAGTTAATGTCTCAATAAGGTATGAAGATTTACGAAGCTATGGGGATGGGCAACCAGAAGGTAGTAGTGTTCATGCACTTTTCATAGGATTAGCATGTTAGATGTAACTAATGCAGTCAAGAATTGAAATTAGGATGGGAGAGGCTGCATTTGCCAGAACATAATTTTGCAACATGCATTTGGTAATGCCAATAATAACAATGACAACTATTAATTAATAGCTATAACTAATGATAAAATTTATAGACATAACCCTACACTTATGAATATGTATGTAGGTGTGTGTTTAAGAAGTTAACTTCCAAACCACTTAATTTCAAGTTTAGTCTGACAGCAAGTTTCTTCTTCTATAGCCCTGGGTTAATCAAAGGTTTGTGAGTGGATTTTGTTGATGAAAACTGAAAGATGAAAACTGAAAGATGTTGATGAAAACTGAAAGTTGTGTGTGTGTGTGTGTGTGTGTGTGTGTGTGTGTGTGTGTGCATGTTTGTATCTCATTGTCATGATATATGTGATAGTTGTAGATGAGTTTCAGCATCATACAAACAGTATCATTATTCATTTCCAGTCTTCTGTGAAAACATGTCTGGTCATGGGAAAATAATACCTTGTATAGAAACAGGTGAGGGTTGGTGACATGGAAGGGTATCCAACTATAGAAAATCTGCCTGAATAAACTCCATTTGACCCATGGAAGCATGGAAAAGTAGAAGTTAAAATGATGATGATGGTGAATGTATGGCTGACAGACACTGTATTATATTCTCTTTCTCTCTCTCTCTCCTCTACTTAACATACATAACCATACACCCACTGAAAGAGCTAATTTTACAGGTTCATTAACTCTGTCATCACAGTAAAAACAACTGTTGAATATTGATGCAGTGGAGGTTATGATGATGGATTATTATGGAGATAATGATAATCATCTCAGATTGTGATACTCATTATTTAAAAAATAAATTTACAATTGTTGATTCATTCTGAGCTGCACATGAGAATTTAAACTATCTAATATAAGCAAACAAATATGAGTAAAATCAAAAAGAAAGCTAAGTGATAATGGTTTCAAATTCTGGCACAAGGTCAGCAAATTTTGAGGGAAGGGGGTAAATCAATTATATCGACCCCAGTGTTCAACTAGCGCTTATTTTATCAACCCTGAAAGGACAAAAGGCAAAGTCGACCCTGGTGTCATTGGAGCTTAGAACATAAAGTTGAAAGAAATGCTAAGCATTTTGTCCAGCACAGTAATGATTCTGTCAGCTCACCACCTTAATAATTGCTGTCAATTATACGTGTTTAAATCTCATTGATTATTTGGATATCAAGCTGGATGGAATATTTATATATAGTTATTTACCATTTGTATTGTCATAAAAGGGGAAACATAGGTGATTAATCCGTTTGATACCAACTCGCCTGAAACTGCCTCTGGCACTGTAGCACAAATGTCCTATTTTCAAAAGTGCTGAAGTAAAAACTTCCACCAAATCTTTAGTCACAATTTATGTTCCTAACACTAGCTTAATGATAACTAAGTTACTTTACTAAATGCTTTGTTACATTTAAAATTGATTGAAAGAAACACACAGCATCTCAACAGAAATACGGTAACAAAAGGGTTAATAAGTAAACGTTGCCAATAGTGGTCAGGTGGCAGATGAAATGAGTTGTTAAAATATGTGCATGCAGAGAGAGAGGGGAGGAGGGAGAGAGAGAGGGAGAGAGAGAGAGAGAGAGAGAGAGAGAGAGAGAGAGAGAGAGAGAGAGAGAGAGAGAGAGTGTGTGTGTTAACATTGTTGTTAGAGTTGAGTGAAGAAGTACATTCAAGATTGTAGATGTGCCAAACGGAGTTAATAACTTCTTAATGAGATATGAAGCATTATGAAACTATAGTAAGGAGTGGGGAACCTGGAAGATGTTCAACAGAATTAGCACTCAATATAACTATTACAATGAAGAATAGAAATAGGATTGGAGGATTTTGCATTTGACAAAACCTACTCTTGCAGCATGCTTTTGATAACAAAGTGTTTTAAACAGTGTCAAGGTTGAAGCTTGAATAGACTCATTTGACAAACTACCTCAAAATCACTGAAAAAAATATTTTAGAATGCTTTAACTGGTTATAGAAAAAGAGTCCCTAAAATATGTGTTCCAATATCAAATATTAGTTAAGATTTGGACCATTTTGATATTCAAATACAAAGCCAGAGCTTTTCTCTTGAACATAGGGTGAAAACTATTCTCTAAATATGAATTTACTTCTTTAAGCATTCTCAAATTTGATGATAGATCAGCAGCTTCATAATATATGCATTTTATGATATAGATTATGAACATTTAATCAACTTGGATAAAAATGTTAGACTATTTTTGCATTTATTTGTCAACCTGAATTTTTCTATAACCATTCCATTTGTTTTCTGTTACTCTACTATATATGTATGTATATATATATATATATATGTATGTATATATATATGTATGTGTGTCAGTGTAAATATATATGCATGCATGTACATACATACATATATATATATATATATATATATATATATATATATAATATATGTAGTATGGCTGAATAATTAAAAAGTTCACTTCCCAACCATGTGGTTACAGGTTCAGTTCCACTGCACAGCATATTGGTAGGTGTGGTTTTAACTGTAACTTTAGGCTAACTAAAGCTTTGAGTGAATATAACAGAAAAACTGAAAGAAGCCTACTGTGTGTGAAGGGTATGTATGTGCGCATATGTGTCCTATGTGTTTGTTTACATTTGTGCTTTACCAAAGCTGTGACCTACAATCAGTTTCGTTTTTGTCATTTCTATCAACAAATCACTCAATCACTTCATGCTTTTCAACATGTGTGAACGAAGAAATCTCTTAATAGAAAAATTGGTAAGGCTTAGTAAGAAGGGCGTTGCTTAAGTGATATATGTACCTAACTAATTAACAAGCTAACATAGAAAAACAGATGAAAAATGAATGAATACACACACACACACATGCATGCATATATGTATATGCACACACATGTGCACAAATATAAACAAAGTGATAAAGCAGAAGGAAATAAGTCATCAGAAGAAGAAGAGAGGAAGACAATGCTAAAAAGATGAAAGTATTAAGAATTAAGAATAAATAATTTAGAAGAGAGATAATTAAAGGATTTGAAATAACAAAATTATAACATTTGATTATGATTTGGTAAGTGTAACTAGTCAAGGTCATTATAGCAGAGTGACCTTGACTTGTTAACTTAATAAATCTATAGGGTTTGTTTAGCAGTTGGATTACTGCATGTTAGCAATAGTGGTGTTAGGGTGATTATTTAAGTGACCTGAGCACATAAACTAGTTTTGAATCTCAATGGCAACTGTGTCATTTCATTTCTCATAAACTCTCTCCTCTAAATAAGTATCCTTAAAGAAAATGGAAAATGTAAAATAAAGAGGAAGGGTAGCAATTACTCAAAAAGACATCTTTTAAAGAAGCTATGAATGTACTTTAATTTCCATATTGTTATAGTTATTTTTTTATATAGACTTTTCCACAAGTTCTTCATGTGGTGCAATATATTTTAGATTAATATGACAAGTTTAAACTTTCTTCAAACTGACCTATAATGACAGCAGTCACAGCAGCAACAACAGATATCACCACAACTACCATCAATGTTTATGCCTGTGTTGTTCTTTTCCATTCTAGTATGTTACACATATTATTTTCTACATTTAGCAGGCCCCATTATGCTACCATTATTAAGATTGGTCATAAAAGAAGTTTTTGAAACCTGTTTACTATAACTAATTGGTATCTTTTGTCTACTGTACTTCCAGTACACTTTTAGTCATTTGACTTTTATCATTACATTCTCCACAACTGAATACAATTATTATAACATTTAGTTTTGTTATATTCACAGAATAACTCATTCCGGCATATACGATACATGTCATGATGGCTTTATTTACTCAAATAAAACCTAAATATTCCTTTTTTTAAATTTTGTCTTCAAACTATTCTGAGGTTAATTATGGTATTTTTGTTGTAAACATTAATATATTCAAGTGCAGTTTTATGTTTAATTACAAAAATGATAAGAATTCTTGAAAGTTGATTTTTACTTCATTTGTTTTTGTTGATGAAAGTGTAAAAAAATGCTGCAATATATTATAGTTACAAAATTTTTTCTCATTAATAACTTCATAAACATTTAATTCGGGACAATTTTATAATCTAGGTTGCTTTTGTAAAGCATAATTTAAGCTTTAAATATTTATTAAGTTAAAAAAATCAGTGGGAAATAAGAAAAAAAAAAAAAAAAAACACACACACACACACAAAATACAGCAACACCTATAATCATTTATTTTTTCTTCAATGATCAGAATATGTTGAAGAAATCATGTTAAATAAAAAAAGAATCATATGAAACTTAGTCCCATCCAATCTATCAATTAAAAAAAAAAAAAAAAATAGTGAAAATTAAATTTTAACAAAATGTAAACTCACACAATCTTATTTTTAATTTATAGTTATAAATCACAAATGGATTTTGTTATGGAATAGGAAAATATTTATCCACTTATATCAGGAACCTATAAATAAAATAATCAAAAATTCTAACAACGTTTATGAAATAGGTATAACATTTCAGAATTTTAAAGGAAGTTGACATATTCATTATTTTATCAAAATAGACAATAATACTCAGATGTTATGGAAAATTATTTGTAAACTCAGCAGAGTATTTAGACAGCATTCACTAGAATAAGAGCAAAAGAAAAAAAACAAAAACAAAAGGAGGTGGATGAATTATCAGCATGCCAGACAAACTGTTTAGCAGCATTTCTTTCAACTTTACATTCCGAGTTCAAATCCTGCTGCCATTGAATTTGCCTTTCATCCTTTTGGAGTTGATAAAATAAACTACCAGTCATGTACTGGGGTTGATGTTATTGACATGCCTCCACCCCCAAGTTTTCAGGCCTTGTACAAATAGTAGAAAGTGTTATTATTACAACTAATACTAATACTGTCATTATCGTTGTTGATGTTGGAAATTATTTATTTGCTTGAAATCTAGAGAATAAAATGCAAATGCATTTTTTTGCAGTTTCATATTTTATCTAGTAATAAATATATATATATATATATATATATATATATATATATATATATATATATGTGTGTGTGTGTGTGTGTGTGTGTATACAGTGTGGCCCAAAAGTAAGTAGGTTTACAGTTTTTCAACTATCTCTTTCGCTTTCATATATTAACAGTTTAGATCTTAATTATAAAAAAAGATATGAAACCATTATTCTATACTAATTTAGTTAATTGTAAGATAGAAAATTAAATTTAATAAAATGTTCTAAAAGAAATTTAAAGTGCCTGCGTGATAACTATAAACCTACTTTTGGGCTACCCTGTATATATATATATATATATATATGTATATATATATAATGAGTTTTGGTAACAAAATTCTTAAGTTTTAAAATTTTTAGATAGAAATTGTTTAATAGTCTGAATCTAATAATAGACTCAATTTCATTATTTTGGATATTAAGACAATAAAATCCAAATTAATGTTAATAATACAACAGCTAGAAATAAAGATTTCACTTTTTTCCTCTGTCTCTTTATCACCATTACAAAAAAAAAAATGAATAGGCGCAAGAGTGGCTGTGTGGTAAGTATCTTGCTTACCAACCACATGGTTCCGGGTTCAGTCTTACTGCATGGCACCTTGAACAAGTGTCTTCTACTATAGCCTCGGGCCGACCAGAGCCCAGTGAGTAGATTTGGTAGACGGAAACTGAAAGAAGCCCGTTGAATATATATATATATATATATATATATATATGTATATATTTATATGTATATGTTTGTGTGTCTGTGTTTGTCATCCTAACATTGCTTGACAACCAATGCTGGTATGTTTATGTCCCCCGTAAATTAGCAGTTTGGAAAAAGAGACTGATAGAATAAGTACTAGGCTTACAAAGAATAGGTTCTGGGTTCGACTAAAGGCGGTGCTCCAGCATGGCCACAGTCAAATGACTGAAACAAATAAATAAATAAAATAAAAAAATTCTATCTTATTTTTTGTCCTATTTCACAAAATCATCCCTATTGTTGCTACTATGATGAATAGATCTGATAAACTATTACAAAATCATAAAACCTCATAAATTTTTTAAGGCAGAATCAGTAGAGCATCAGTTAAGTGTTAGCTTGCAATATTAAGTTGTGCTGTAGTCACAACAGTTACTTTTTTGAGTTCAAATCTCTCTAGGGTTGATGCTGACTCTCATCCTCCTTGAATTCATTATCAAATATCTTACAATGCATTTCCTAAAATGTCATGGCCTTGTACCAATGTGTGAAAGCATTGTAGATAATAAGAGAATCAGGATAGCACCAGCATTTAGTCATGCCTTTTACCTTCTCATATGAAATCCAACTAGGGACAAAGCTTTCTGGAGTTAAAATAAAATATCAGGCAAATAAGTGGCAAAGCTGGTGCAATTAATATTAAGAGACATTTTCCCCAAATTTGTGATTTCATGTTAATGTAAAAATACTTCTTTATCTATAATGAATGTCTATGTGGTATAGTAATAGTAAGTTATAAATGGTGGACAGAATAAAGTTCTACATTGCACTGCATTTATATGTTAGCACACATAGGAGGTACTTAAATGTTATAATTTCTTCAGAACTCTATAATATTATTGAGAAATGTAACTATTATAAATACAGTAATTGTTGTTATCTATATTGTTATAATTATTAACATACTTTCATTAATATTATTACTATTAACACTGAAATGAAAACTACTATCTCAAAAGAAAGTAACAAATTTGCAACTTAATTATAAAGATACCTTGTTCTAATTTTATTTTTCTACATAAAAGAAATAACATTTTTTTCCATTTATTTTTCATAAAACTGAAATAGCTTTTATTTGTTAGTATGTATTGTATGTTGCACACACACATACACACACATGCAAATATAGACTTTATTGCGCAACTCTGTGTATGTGTATGTGTGTGTGTGTGTGTGTATATTTTTTAATTATTATAAATCTTCCACTGAGGGAGCCGGTTTCCAACAAAGATGTATGTGTGTGTGTGTGTGTAACCCTTGGGATAACACACACACATACACACAATAACAGCAAAATAACATAACACCATGTAACCAAAAAGAAAACAAACAAAAAAGAAATTAAAATCTGCTAAATTGTCTTTTACTCTCATTCTTTGTTATATCTAATACAGGTAACACATGAGGCAGTTTAGAAGAATTTGTTATAGTGAAAAAAAAAAAAAATGGTAGGAATGCCAGAATAAAATATATTAACTTCATTGCTAATAACTGAACAGAAATATGCAAGACATCTCTATTATTGACCTCTTAGGCTACATATGTGCAAGATCACAAACACATGAGTGTGTGCATGTGAGTGCATATGTATGCATATGTTTTGCATGTGCACATGAAGTTGTAGTAATTTTACCACTACAAAATTGCTATATTTTACAAGTTGAATGCTGGCTATACTCTGTGAATATGAGTTTTTGATTTCATTTTCTAATTAACATCAACACAAATATTGGTATAGTATGGATTTAGGTGTGCTGTTGCTAAAATAAAATTAAAATGATATTCCTTTCCCCGAAGTTTTAATATTTACATTTGCAAACCCACAATAACATACATAATTCCAGATTCAAATTCTTGAGTACTCTAGCAAACTTTTTATACTGAAATATATTTTTTGATGTATATACGAAATATTCATCTTTAAGATAATTTCTTTCCATTTTATAAGTATTAAATTCAACCAAGTTGAGTATTTCTGACTTGATTTATTACACATTCTCAGTTCTGCCTAGTGAAATATGCTCTTCCACATTTTTTTTCTCTCCTAAAGTAAAAAATAACGTATATGAATGTATACGTTTTAAAATATACTCATTCAAAGGTGTACTAAACAAATTTATGTTAGGGCATAAGGAGTGTATGGAAACTTATTTCAATATATGTATGCATGCATGTGTGTGTGTATGTGTATGTGATTTGATTTCTTATGAGCCTTGCTTATATAATATAGTCGTAGGGCCAATTCTATATGGCCCTCCAGTAAGTTTTGCACTGAAGTATAATGATGTGGCATTTGAGAAATATTCGATATTTATCTTTAACTCTCTTTAAAATGATGATGATGATGATAATGATGATGATGATGGTGATATATATATATATATATATATATATATATATATATATATATATATATATATATCTTGACATAAATTTATTCAAATATAGTAATCCAAGAGACTACTTGTTTGTAACTTCAGGCACCATGTTGGTGAAGCTAATACTGAAATGAATATTGTGCTCACTGGTTTAAACATAAAGGGATATAAGTAGTTGTCTTCACCTACAACTATATTCTAGTTTTACATAATGTATTGAAAACTCTTTTCATTCATGAATTCATTTGAAAATATCTAGCTATATATATATATATATATATATATATATATATATATATATACCGGAGTAAGCACATGAAATGTTTAAAAGCAGCAGAAATATAACAAAAAAACTGTTACTCTGAGTTTCACGTTCCCGTTCATCGGACAGTTTTGTTAGAAAATCTTTGTTAGAAAATTTTTGTTATATTTCTGCTGCTTTTAAATAAAGTATATATATATATATATATATATAGTTATGTTGATAACATCATAAACATCATCATCATTTCACATTTGTTTTCCATGCTGACATGAATAGGACAGAAGATGTGGAACACTTTATACATTTGCATGTTATCCTTGTCGAGGAGGCCATTCTAATTTTCTCTGTATTGTTCATGACACCTACATACATACATGAAATCAACCACCACACATACACATACATACCCTCATATGCAAGACATGATGTTATTTTCTGGTGCCCTTTTCTTTGGTTTATTATCATATTCCTTCATATTGTCTCTCTAAAGATGAATTTATTTCATGCTTAAATAAATTCAAATGTTTCATACAAAACAAGTATTTACATTTGACGGATATTTGTCCTCATCTTGTTTGTTGTTAACACAACGTTTCGGCTGATACACCCTTCAGCCTTCATCAGATGTCTTGGGGAAATTTCAAACCTGGGTTCTCATTCCTAAGGTATTTTTCGATGTTATTATTATTATTATTATTATTATTATTATTATTCAGGTCACTGCCTGGAATCGAACTCGGAATCTTGGGATTAGTAGCCTGCACTCTTAACCACTGTGCCATATGCCAAGTTCTATTCCAGGTAGTGACCTGAATAATAATAATAATAACAACAACATTGAAAAATACCTTAGGAGTGAGAACCCAGGTTCGAAATTTCCCCCAAGACACCTGATGAAGGCTGGAGGGTATATCAGCCGAAACGTTGTGTTAACAACAAACAAAATGAGGACAAATAT